>NC_062279.1:122550584-122853614 GCF_902655055.1 Lutra lutra | reverse complement strand
TCAATAAGATGGAAATGCCCATCAAAGACCTCCAGTTCCCACATTATTGGACCCTGTTTTATAGAATGAGATCTAGTTTCACTGTGATTTGAAAAATGTGATATTTAATAATAATCAGAAAAAACCTAAAATAATCAGAAACAACATCTTCTCAGAGGGGCTTTGACAGCATGAAATACTAAGGAAAAAACTGGAGAGTTAGGCAGATCTAGAATCAATGTTTTAATATTTACTGGTGGTGTCACTGGTCGAATTATTTAAACTCTCTTAATCTTTCCTGATCCATATAATGGAGGTAATAATGGCTGATGGAAAGACTAAATGAAATAACCATGAAATGCTTATTAAACAGTCTATAGAAGATAGTTGTATACAGTGTCTGGCTTTAATTTTACATGGAAAGAAGACATGGATATATAATAATCTGGCACAGTAAATTGGCTTTCATTAAAGTTTGATTCTGTATATGAGTCAGTATGTGGTTGCTATGGGAATCACTGCACAGTAAAGGTGATTACTTTAACAAATTCTTTTATAGCATATTCACTGAAAAATAGTTCTGTTTCTGAGTAGCCTGAGGTATGTGGTTTCTTTTGGAACATTCTTTAAGAAGTTTGTCCTCAAGCATTTGAATTCTTTCTCCCTTCTCCCCAGCTCCCATATGGGATATGATATTTATGAGAAAAAATTAAATAGATACCCTCAGAAAATTTACTGAAAAGACTAAACAAACTTTGTCTTTTTATATGCATGTTTAATTCTAGACCAATTGTCTAATACCTTGATCCTGTTTCTTATGTATTCTGCAACAGTTTAATATTCTATGACTTCCCAGCCAATTCTATACAGAGAATCTTAAGTGGAGGGGGTTGAAGTGGGTAAACATCACAGAAAAGTATTTTCTGGAGGAAAGCGCTCTGGCTGAATAGACAATTCTAGATAGACATTTCTGTCTCCTTTTTATCATTTAGTTTTGTTGCTACCTTTCAAATAAGACACTTGTTCTTTAAAGTAGAGATTATGTAAAATGAATAAGGGTCAGAGAAATGAAATATTGCTGGTTTTGAAGATGGAGAAAGGAGAATAAACCAAAGAATGTGCAAGGCTCAGTTGGTTAAGTGTCTGCCTTTGGCTGAGGTCATGATCCCAGGGTCCTGGAATTGAGTCCTGCATTGGGCTCCCTGCTCAGTGGGAATCTGCTTCTCCCCCTCCTTCCCACCTGTGCTCTCTCTATCTCTTTCTCAAATAAATAAAAAAAAAAAAAGATTTTAAAAATACATTTAACAAATATGTTTGTTTAAATGCTTCATGTTTTTCAGTTAAATAGAAAGTTTAATTATTGGGGTGCCTGGGTGGCTCAGTGGGTTAAAGCCTCTGCCTTCGGCTCAGGTCATGATCTCAGGGTCCTGGGACTGAGCCCCGCATTGGGCTCTCTGCTCAGCAGGAGCCTGCTTCCTCCTTTCTCTCTACCTGCTTCTCTGCCTACTTGTGATCTCTCTCTCTGTCAAATAAATAAATAAAAATCTTTAAAAATAAAAAAAAGAAAGTTTAATTATTGAAAAAAAATCTAGTTGAGGAGAACTCTATGGTGAGGCTGGCCCTGAATTTAGATTAAAATAATTGGAACATCCTGAGAAAGTTGTAGGAAAGAGAAGCATTTTCTCACTTAAATTTTCTGTTCTAAAACAATTAGTTCTGCTGTATGAAAGTCACTATGTTGTGAGCATTATCAACGGTCATGTCTAAAGCTAGCATTCATGAGGACTCACTTTTCTTGTGTCACTTCCTAACGTTTTACTTTACAATTACAAGAAAAACTAGATGTTTCTATTATTCTCTAGGAGGCTTTCAAATTATGTCAATGCAATTAAAATATGGCGTTTTAGCAGACAATTACAGTACATGTTTAATAGTCCCATTCAAGAGTCATTATCCTCAGGATCCTAAGAGAAATTATAAAATTACCAGATAAAAAAGAATCATGAAACTTGTGTTGAGTTCATTCACTCACCCGACAAATATTTATGGAGTACCTACCCACATTGGACTGTGACATTCGTGCTGAAGATACCCGTTAAGCAAAGTAATCATGCTGAGTTCTTGTCCTTATGGAGCTTTTGATCACTCAGGGAGATGCTCATTAATTACGTGATTACAGAAATGTAAGATTGCAACTTTGTGAAATACTCCTAGGGAGTGCTATGTTATGCATCCCACATGAATCTGTACAAAAAGGGTTTTAACATAGTGTGGTCAGAAAAGGATTCATTGAAAAAATTAACACTGTACTAATGTCTGAAGTAACCAGAAAAAGGAAGGGAAATTAGGACCCTTCTGTCCTAAGGCCTTGAGGAGAGAGAAGTATAAGGAACTAAAATAAATACAGCGTGACTGAATCCCAGAGAGCAGAGCTTTAGAAAATGGGTTAAGGATTTGCATAATTAACCTGAAAGAGACAGACAGCCTCCGGATTTTTAAAACAGTAGAAACATTATTAGATTTGTATTTTGAAAAATTAACTCTGATTGCAAAATGGAGAATAGACTGGAGACAGAGAAAGTGAAGGCTAGTGCAGTAGTGCAGAGGAGATACCATCAGGCTTTAGACTACACATCTCCATCTCCATCAGAGCTCTTGTTAAGGTCACTGGTGACCCCCACATTAACTAATCACATGGTCAAATATCACTCACTTTATCTAACTGCTCAGCAGCATTTGACATAATTGATCACTCCTTTTTAAAATATTGTTCTACCTGTGTTTCATTTTCCTCCTCCTCAGTCTCCTTGACTGGTTCTTCCTATCCCCCTATGAAGCTGCAATACTCCAGAGCTTTTTCCGTGGACTATTCTCTCTATGCTTCCTCCTTAGGTGATCACATCTAATCCCATGACTTTAAATATACCTATATGCTGACAACCTGTTAACCTATTACTTCATTTCTTTTATTTTTTTAAATTTTTTTGAAGATTTTTAAAATTTATTTTAAGATTGATTGATTGATTTGACATTGAGAGAGAGAGAGAGAGTGCACAAGTAGGGAGAGTAGGCAGAGGGAGAAACAGGCTCCCCACTAAGCAGTGAGCCCGATGTGGGGCTTGATCCCAGGACCCTGGGATTGCAATCTGAACCGAAGGCAGCCACCTAATGACTGAGCCACCCAGGCACCCCTATAACTTCATTTCTAACCTTATCTATTGAATTTTTATTATCTGTCAACCATCCAAAGTTTATTTTTAATCTGGCCTCCACTGTTGACGCCATGTTAGATCACCATCTTTCACAAATAGCTTTCTACATTGTCTCCTTGCCTTTTCCCAAGCCTTCTAAAATATAAACCAAATCATGTCACTCTTTTATTCAAGTCTTCTAAAATCTTTTAGTCTTAAGAATAAAATCCAAAATTTTTCTCATGACCTACAAAGTCCTAAATGACCTGAAATCTATTGTCTCTCTACACTTTCTGTTCTCTTCCTTGCTAGCTTCATTCCAGTTGGCTTCCTTGCTGGCCCTAAAAAAGTAATGAAAGCCCAGAGAACATGCATTTGCTGTTCTTTCTACCTACAAAGCACCTTCTGCCCAGTATCAAAAGGCCATCTCCCACAGTTCCCGCACATATTTCCTCAAATATGTTTACAGGTAAACTTTTTTGGCCCCCTCTATAAAATAATACTCCATTCAAATCATTCCCTTTTACTTTTACAGTCTTTATTTTTCTTAATGGAATTTATCACATAATTTCCCCATGTAGAATTCATACCTCACACTTACATGTACATTTTAGTTTACTGTAAAACATCTCCTTGAAAGACTGTTCTGTGAGACCTGGAAGTCTGTTCTGATTATTACTTTATGAGACAATGTGCATGGTAGGCATCCTATAAAACATCTGTTGATTTAATAAATAAGCAAATCCATAAAATCATATTAAAAATAAATAAGATGCTAAGAATTTGAACTAAAGTGACTTACATACAGTGGACGCTCAAAAAATTATAGTTACCAATAATTACTCATATATATTATATATTTATCTCTCAGTAATATCCACAGGGTAAAAAAAAAACCTATTAGTCCTATTTGGCAGGTAAGAAAATAGGGGCTCAAAAAAAAATTGGAATTCTGCCCAAGATTCCACAGTCAGTACATGTTTGAGTAAGAAGGAAGTAAGTAAGAATCTAAGTCTTGTAACTCCTTTCCACTGTCTCTTATAAACAACCTGGGTATTGTAAACATAGTGTGACTTTGTATGTTCAGGTAGTTATGTTAAGAAAAAATCTTGGCACAAAAATAAGGTAACAGCTTGTGGAATACGATAGGGAAAAAGAGAAAAAGTACATGTCAAACTCTGGCTCAGGCAATAACCCAGGTTATGACCTTAAACACACTCTTTCCCTCTCAACTTTAATATTTGCCTCTATAAACTGATAATCTTAAAACTTGCATAGTACACAGTGGGATGCCAATGATTAATGGTTACTGCCTGCAAAGAATTATCTAAGTGCTAAATAATATTATCATTACTAACAGACTTGGAATTTTGGTTCAGAACATTTGGCTGCTTATTCAAACCTTATCTAAACTATCCTAAAGTCTTAGGTCTTTAAAACTGGCCTTGCTAAAGCTTTCTCACTTTATTGTGTAAAGTGATTTATGTAGAGGAGTTTATCCTGTAAATCTTGTGAAATTTTTAAATTTCTATTTTTAAAGTTATCTCTCAAAAGGAAGTAAAATAGTATTTATTAGGAAAGCAAAAACAACCTACTAGAGAAAGGGATTCCTTCTGAACATGCCATTTGGTCTCAGCATCCTACAGTGGATGCTGCTAATTTTCTGAATCTGTGGTTAAGCCAAATTTCACAATGGCAGTGGAATTCCTGAACATTTCTTGCCAAAGGGATACAAAATCCAGGTCCAATAAGCAAAGAGAGAACCACTGACTGGAAAATGGGTCATTAAAAAAAAAAAATTCAGTGTACCCATTCAGTAATTTTACTTGAAAAGAATTTTAGATAATTCAATGCAGTACCAGTTGAAGTGTTATTTTTCTCAAGGCATAAATACTACCTTAACAATCTTTTATCACATATATCATACATCTTGTTTAGTTAGATATTTATTAATTGTTTAATCGGTGATAAGAACTTTATTAGAAGTGAAAATATAGAAATAAAGATAGAGCCACTAACATCAGAAAAAATGCTAATGGAAATAAACACAAAGATTTTATGAAAGACTCTAATTTGAATTGAGGATATAGCTCCTATGCTTTTTGAGCAACAGATAGTGCAGTGGTTAAAGCAATAGACTCAAGTCAAATCCTAGTTACATTCCAACTCTACTTCTTATTAGCTGTGTGACTTTGATAAAGTTACTGTATTTCTATGTATCTCATGCCTTCATTGTGAAACAGAGATATTAATGGAACCTGCCTCATAGGAACATTAAATTAGTTAATATGATTAAATTAGTTAATATGATTCCTCTGAAGATTAAATTAGTTAATATGATTCCTGTGAGATGAATATAGTTATTAGCAAGAAATAGTCAATTAAAAACAAACACTTATAGATCTACAGTGGATAGAATAAAGAAATACATATACCAGGTGACAGCTAATGAATAATATGATCTTTTTGGAGTTTGTTAGACAAACTTCTGTGGGTAGACATCAATCTTTTGAATTTATATAGCACCTACTGACTAGCCTGAAGCCCTTAACAAGCTGTGACATAGGATAATTTAATGCAGTAACAAGGAAAAGAAAAACAAAATAAGAAGCAGAAGGAAAGAGTATATGCTACTTTACTGAGTCTCACAACCTGGACAATGGCCTACATAAATTGTGAGAGCTACCCTTGAAGTTGCTGAGTCTTATTTGAACAGTTAACTCTAAGTCCCAAGGAAGTTACAGAATCCAATGTCTACCAATATAACTTTTTATAATAACTTACATTAATCTTCTATAATGAACATCTAATATGTTTGGGGGATATCATTTTGATTAAACACTGGCAAGGTGTAACAAAAGCCCCCTCATCTCACAAATGGAGTTATTTTCATGTAAAACTTTGGAGGTTAAAGAATCATCACTTCCTACATTGGTGTGTGTAAAAACAATGGTTCTGTGTATAGTCCCATCAATCCAATTCTCCTATTCTTTCTTAGCTTTTTAAATTCTTCTTACACCCTCCCCAGCCCCCAACATACACTGGCCTACCTCCTGCTCATTCCTAAGAGGAGACGATATTTCCAGGTCTGTGCACACTGAAAAGATTCAGAGTTCACCCTTGTTGAGGCCAGGATGATAGGAAATTTCCTACTGTTAACAGCAGATGAACCAGGCTTTATTTACTCAGCATGCTTGATGACAGACTTCTTATGCTAGAATGGACATTCTGGGGGTGGCTTGGCTCAGAATCTAAGGCAGAATAGTATCTGTGGGGCAGCACAAATCCTGCAAAATTGTGTGTGGTTTCCCCTTAAAAATTATTTATTAAAAGCGTTACCAGTAGTTAGGAGCATCCCAGAGATGATGGCAAGAAAATTCCACTTGTACAAATCATGTAAATATGTGTTTTTAGGTTTGTTTTTTTTAAAATAATAAACTAAAACTGATTTATATTTTTGTTATATTTACTAAATGTAACACTAGATGTTACACTTACTAAAAAAATAAGGTAATTGAGTCCTCCTTATTTTTACACAGTCAACAAAGGTTATGACCAAACTGGATTTGAATCAGAAATATGAAAATTGCATATATCCCGTCTAGGATAAGCCCATATGAGTATAGAAACAACCCATCCTTGATCTGTTTCTCTTTTCTTCTTGGATTGTGACTGCTTGGGTGAAAACAGAACAGCATTTATAGAACCTGTTCCACTTTAAGAAAACTGTGGGAATTAACACAAAACAGTAATATATATACATTTATAACACATATACTATATACTATATACATATACACTTTCCTGATTCTTCAATGTTTACAAACTCCTAATTTAAGGTAAACTACCACCAAAACAACAACAAAAAACATGATAACTCTGTACTCCTAAGTAAATATTTTTCTCTGTTCCCAAGATCATTTTATTAGTGGTAACCCACACATTGCAACTTGATAAAATAATCTATTCCAGACAGTCCCAGGGTGACTTAATGAAATCAGTTAGAAATAACTTAGTAAATGTATGGAAAAAATATCCAAGATAATGTTTAAAAGAGAGTAATGTTTCTTAGTAATAGAAAAGTGGCTTTGAAAAAGAAATGGAACATACTATTTTGAAAATGCTCCTTTAAAATACTAAATACAGGCTACTCTTATGGAAGAGATACAGTTTAAAGGATTAAGGTTTACCTTCAATCATGAAAAAAACTACCTTGCTAAACAGCTGCATATAAAATGAACTTTCAGAATTTGAATATTTAAATGCATTTTATCTATTTAAAGAACTATACAGAACTCTTATTAAAACAAAGGAGAGAGAGAGAGAGCAGGCAACCTGAGCGGGGCGGTGGCAGTGGGCAGGGCGGCAGGGCAGGCAGAAGGACAGGGAGAAAGACAAATCCCTGCAGGCTCCACACCCTGCACAGATTCTGCATGGGGCTTGATCTCAGAATCCTGAGATCAAGACCCTGAGATCAATGACCTGAGTGAAAATCAAGAATCGGACACTTAAACAAGTTGAGCCACCCTGGTGCCCCCTGACAGATTTTTTTTTTTAAAGCAAAGCACACTTACTTTCAAACATGAAAAATGGAGGGGAAATCCATGTTGTGACAACTGTAACCTATCAATTAAGTGATTATAATAGGGCTATCTAAAAGTGAAAATGGCTGGGAAAAATTTCTTTGAACTTTTATCTCTTAGAGTTTTCCATCTTATTTCACAGAGAACATTTTCAAGTTGATGTGGTTTTTACTTCCTATGGGCAGCTCCAACTTTCACCTGATTTATCTTCAAACTGCTTTTTTCCTAATGATAGACCTAATGGAAGGACCTGAGAAAATGATTGCTGAATCTACTAATGTTGAATCCTCCACAAACAGGGGACATAACAGCCATTCTCACTTGCTTGCAAAAGAGTGTTAATCTGAAGTATCTTGAATAAGGACCCAGTACAACTGCATTAAAAATAAGCCAGCCTCTTGGTGAATATATGGAAAAACAACTATAACACATTTTTCAACACTGGTAATATTATTGTTACTTAGTTTTTTGTTTGTTTCCAAATAGAGACAGAATGCACCTTTCTTCCAAGGGATCATAAAAGTAAAACAGGAACAAAGACATGAGAAACTGCATCTTTCTCAGGGTGCAGCTTTTATAAGGTTCTGTATACTAGGGTATTTAGCCACTCTGTCTATAGCAGTACTTCCCTTCCTCCCAGCACTTTGGACCAGAAAGACTGTAACAGCAAACTGTAGTATGAGTCACAGGATGTACTTTAGGTCAAGACATCACTTAAGGAAGACCAAGTCAATACTTTTTCAAATTGTGGAAGTTTAAGGACTTTTCTTCTTTTTTCATTTGTTTTCTTTCTTTCTTTCTTTCTTTTTTTTTAAAGTATTGAGTTTATGTTTTGACCTAAACTTCTTCATGCTCCTAGAAATGAGTCTAGCTTTAAAAAAACCAAGAGGTTTTTTTGTTTGTTTGTTTTGTTTTTGTTGGTATTACTGCAGTTGCTTTTGAATAATATTAGGGAATTCTATGTGGATGTATATTACCTAGTCATTCTTGATCAAAGATCTTGATCTAAAGTTACCCTGATCTGAAGTACAGAATAAAAAAAATATATATTCCCAATGAAATACATTTAAGTAATTGTGGCCACAGCATATTTCATGGAATAAAACATATTCAGAAGTTTTAAGTTACTCAAATTATATTTCTAGGAATTCTTTTATTGAATCTTACTTTGAAAACCAGAATTCCTGGGATCAAGAAGCTTTTTTAACTCATTGGACTGATCAGTTAATGTGCAAGGAACATTCATGGAAATTGTCAGGACGTGCATTATGCTTAGAGACCAGTGTTGATAAGATATGTTGTTGGCACTACAAGTGATCCATGGGGGCGGGGAAGGGAGGAGGGGTAAACACTGTGTCTGGCAACAATCTCTTAATTTCCAAGACATCTATCGCCATGATGATGAGATCTGTAAACAGACATACTAACTTAAAATCAGTACATAATGTGCTAAATTCTTTATACTCTTGCTGTAGGAGGCAGGGGCAGGGAAGGAAAGAAAGGAGACTACGTCACAATTTTAGGAAGTGTGATTAAGAGAATAAGCACTTTCCTCAGGCCCTGGAAGTACCACGAGGGCATATTTTCCCTAAACAATCCAGTTTTGTTTCTTTGGAAGGGGTTGGGCCTGGGCAGTGGGATAGAGATGTAATGAGAACATATATGGACTGAGGAATTCTCCTAAGTGTACTTAGTAAAGTTTATTGCTATTGGGGTATATAGCCTTTTTGCTTTTCCACAGTTCACTTATGATGAATCAGGGTAAACTGGAATGCACAGAATGATAAGTAAAGTTGAATAGATTTAATTCTACTTTTAGGGAAAATGAGATATTTCCACAGAGCATTGAGTAGAAATCTAGGGTACGTTATAAAATCCATATCAGACAGTATGGATTAGAGAGTAATAACATATAACCCCTATCTTAAAGAGGTCTGTGTTAGTAGATCATCAATGAAATTTTATGGTGGAATCAAATTTGTATTTGAATAAGTAATGATCACAGACTATTGTTCTTCTTTCTTCATAAGGTATTATCTACTATTAGATATTATCTACTATTATCTACTAATCATAATTGATTGCTAAATTATATCTATTTACTTTCTTCATATGTCTCAGGACATGTGGAAGGAACCTTGAAGGTTGCACTGTAAAGAAGAAATATTCTTTCAGAAATGAATTACCGAAAGTAAAACTGAATTTCTCCCCATCCTGATCCATAGAGAGCTTTGCTGTCTCCTAATCTTCAGAGTTTTCCTTATTGATGTGGGAAACAAAAACAAAAAAGGAAAAATAAGTAAAATTAAATTTCCTTATAACTGCAGCCCATTGACAAATACTTGGGTTGGGCAGAGTATAACACTCCTCCAGAAACTCCCAACTGTCTTAACATTAATGCTTTGCTAGAGGGAAAAACCACTTTAGCTTCATGATAGCTAGTCCTCCAGGATCCTGTGTCTTCTTCAGTGTACAGAGGTCCTTTTGGAAATGTCCCTTTGTCTTTACCTCCCCCAATTCCCAAGTATATAATCAGACATTCCTCACAACCCCAGTGTACCCCCTCTTTCTGCCCATAGGTACTCTGCTTTAGTAAAACCACCTTTTTGTACCAAAGAAGTCTCAAGAATTCTTTCTTAGCTGTTGGCTCTTAACCCCAGCACTTCAGACCACATCGCTTATCACCTGATTCTCAAAAATAATCTATCTTAATTTCCCTGAATCCAAATGTAATGAATACTGACCTTTGTTCCAAGTGGAATATGAATTTTAATTGCTGCTTTTGGTTTCATTCAGCCCCCTTAAAGGCAGGGAAAACTTTTCTATTTTCCTTACTGTGTTCACATACCTCTTCTACATAGAATGATGGGAATTGAGGCAATTCATTATCTTCGACAAACGTTAATTTCTAAAGTTAATAAGATACTTACTCAGGGACTTCCAATAATCTTAATCACTGATTATAAACTTCCTTGGGCATCCCTAATCTGCTCATAACACTGGTCTAACTAGAGTAATAATGGGAATTTACTCAGTATTATGGAATATGCTAGGAATATTGTTCATTATATTTCTATTTAATCTGCCTTTAAAAAATCCTTCTCTAAAAAATTGTTCCCTTTATAAGAAATGATGCAAACTTACTATTTAAAATTAATACAAATTCAAAATAAAATATTTGGGAAAGAATACTTGGAAAAAATGTTTAAACCAAAGTTCTCTATCTAGAAGCAAACTTTTAATTTGTAAACAAAAATATTGGATTGATACAAAATGTTTAACATACATTTTGGATCTTTCATTTTTTTAGTTACAGTATTTCCTTTTCTATGTTGTTAAATGAATAGAAGACAACATTGCTTGGATGCAGCACACTATAAAGGTTTGGATGATTCTACTTCTCCATTTTGTTGTTAAATATATTTGAGATATATTTTGTTATATAATGAGTAAGGATCTAACATAATCTTTTAAAAAAAAATGTTTCCAACCATTTTTCTTTTGAATAATATCTATAATCTTTCTCATTGGTTTCATATGTTTCCCTACGTTTGTGACCGATACCCTCAAATCTGCTCTCATTCTCCTTTAATCCGTGCTGTTAACAGAGTGATCTTACTTAAAACCCATATTTGATTACAACATTGTCTGAGCAACTCATGGGATTAAAGGAAGACTGCAGGAGAGGTGGATTTTGAGTGAAAACAAACCAGTATAACAGTTTCCAAAATCTGAGTTTCTCATTAGATATCCATGTAAAATGTTGAGTTTGGAGTTTAGGGATGGGCAACATGAAGATAATTTTTAAGGCATACTATTGGATTGAAATTAGTGCAAAGAAGTTCAAATCTTGAGTTCTGATTCACTCCCATTGTTTAGATGTAAAGTATGCCAGGAACTAAAATTCTCAAGAATTGAGGGAATAGTGACATAGAGATCTGTTAATATCATCTGAACTGTGTTTTTTAAGAGCTTGTTTAAGTTTCTTTTTTAGCTATGCCTGTAGTTTTTCTGTTGGTTCCTATCTCTTTCCTTAACCCCCATAAACTACCTTATTTCACAACTTCGTCAGTTTTCAGTTAACTCAAGGAGAGTTTCTTAGGTTTGTTTTCCACCTTGCCAATTTTCTGTAGTGCCATGTAAGCTTTTTTATTACCTCAAATGGAGATCTTCATTATCTTCACATTTTCATTTCAATGGGTTCTCAAATTGTAGTCTTCTATTCTTACTTTATAGCGTCCAGGCTCTCTCATATCACACAGAAAATGTAGAATCAGCTATACTGATTTTGTAGTAAATCTTCCTCCCAAGCCCCCCCAAAATATGCTTCCCCCTGGATCTTTGGATGTTTCTTTCTTTTTTTTTTTTTTTTTCTTCTGTAGGATTTCTTCATAGCCTCTAAGTAAGTTGTTTTTTGTTGTTGTTGTTTTGGGTTTTTTTCATCAGCTTGTCCTCACATAAAGACAGAGTTCCTCAGGTCCAGTTTTGCCAGCAGGATAGATTTGAGAATTATCCTTGACTGTACTTGTGAGCTAAATGAATGTGTCTCATTGAATGTTACTTGAATCATTTTCATATCAGCTTGATCAAAAGCTGTTATGTGTGGCTCCAATTGGCAGTTTAAGAAGTTTTCTTTCTTTCTTTTTTTAAGTTTTTATTTATTTATTTGACAGAGATCACAAGTAGGCAGAGAGGCAGGCAGGGGTGGGTGAGGAAGCAGGCTCCCTGCTGAGCAGAAAGCCTGATGTGGGGCTTGATCCCAGGACTCTGGGATCATGACCTGAGCTGAAGGCAGAGGCTTTAACCCACAGAGCCACCCAGGCACCCCAAGAAAGTTTTCTTAATACATACATAAAAAAATGTTCAACGTCAAGGAATGCAATTTTAAAAATGAGATATCACTCTATTCAGCAGTATGCTGTAACAAAATAGAGGAACAATTAACAAGTTTCATGAGGATGCAGAACAATCAGAACACTCATATACTGATGGTAGGATGGTAAAATGATGCAGTCACTTTGGCTTTTAGTAATTTGACTATAATGTGTCTTACGGTGGATCTCTTTAAGTGTATCCTGCCTGGACTTCTTTTGGCTTCTTTTATGTGTAGATTTATATATTTCATCAAATAAGGAATGTTTTGACCATTTTTTTTTTCAAACACTTATTCTGCTTTCTCTCCTCTAATACCGGGAGTCCCATATGCATATGTTGGTCTACTTAATAGTGTCCCACAGGTTTCTTAGACTCTGTTCATTTTCCTTCAGTCTTTTCTGTTTGGGATTCTCAGTCTGGATAATTGAAATTGATCTTCAATTTCACCAATTCTTTCTTTTTTCCGCTCAAATCTGCTATTACAATTCTCTAATGAACCTTTCATTTCAGTTATTGTATGTTTAGATGTTTATTTGGCTCTTTAAAAAAAAAAAATCCTGCCTCTTTGTAGAGAGTAAAATGGAGTCTTGTCATGTCAAGCAGGTGACTGTGTTATGCAGGGGCCTGTGTTAAGCAATAACACAAGCAGCTAAGGTACTCCAGCTAGGAGATATTGCCAGGACCAATAGCAGCTGACACCCCAGAACTGATAATGAGCAGAACCAGGGGAGGTCTGCAAGGATCCAAAACTGCTTATATCCTTTTTAAAAGGGAAGGACTTTGGTAACAAACTCAGACTCTTCAGACCTGGTTCCTCTATGTCTGACCACTTAAAATAAAGGTAACTGCCACCAAAGGTTGTGCCCAGATGATCTTGGAACAGAATCGAGATCCTTCCCTGCTTGAACATCAGAAGAAGTAAGTGCCCAGAGCTGACCAGGACCAGAGGGAGGTCCTATCTCAATGCATGCCCAAAGACTGACTTTGCATTTGTTAATTTCCTACATCCTTCTATTATCTTGTTTGTTGTGTGGTTTGTCTTCTGTCCTGCTCTGTGTGCTGTGTAAGAAGCCAACTTTAATCACAGGGTGAATTGTCATTAAGTTTGGAATCCTGAACCTGCTTTTATAATTATGATTTAACTTGCTTTATGATTGAATAAAGCTGACATTGTGGAAAGACACAACTCATCTGTGTGCCTTCACAGCATGCTCATGACACCTTTTATTAACATTTTCTATATGATGCAACATTATTCTCCTGGTTTCCTTTCATTCTGTGTCCATAGTTTCACTTAGATCTTTGAGCATGTTTAAAACAGTGATTTAAAATTTTTGTCTAGTAAGTCCAATACCTGGGATCCTCCAGGGACACCTTCTATGAATGTCTTTTTTCCCCCCATGAATGGACTTTCTTTTTTCTTTGCATGTCTTCTAATTTTTTGTTGAAAACTGGGCATTTTGAATATTATTATGTAATAACTCTGGAAATCAGATTCTCACTCCTCAGGGTTGTAGGTTTTTTTTTTTTTTTAATGTTTGTTTAGTGACTTTTCTAAACTGTTTTTGTATAGTCTATATTTGTTTTTATGTGTGACAACTGAAATCTGTATTCTTCTAGCTTTGTGGTCAGCTAGTGTTTTAATAGAGTTCCCTTAAATCTTTGGAGCCAAAATAAGACAGAGAGAAAGAGGGGGGGGGGGACCCTTAAATCTTTGGAGCCAAAAAAGAGAGGCGGGGGAGGGAGACGTCCTTTGTCTTTATATATTATCTCTGTTTGGGGGCACTCCTTCAATAACTTAACCAGATTATTTACAACTCTGACTTGGCCTTCACCTGTGCCTATGTAGAGCCTGAAGAAGAGCCAAAGATAACAGCTTAGGGTTCTCTTAGGTCTTTTCTGAGCATGTGTCCAGCCCTGGGTGTGTACAGGGCATCTTTGATTATCTGACACAAGCTGGAGCTTTTAAAAGCTCTTACTCCCTCACATATCTCTTCTCAGTCTTTTTGATCTGTCCATTGTCTTGACTATAAACTCTTGCCCCAGGCTGCTGTGGCCAGTACTTTAGCCTTTGCCTACTTTCTGCAAACACCTTCCAGGAAGCCACCAAAACCCTGGGAATATTCCAAACCAGGCAGAACAATGGCAAACCCTTGTGCTGATCCTTTAAGGAGCTGTCAAACAGGTTGAAACCCACAGCCACAATTATTTGAGAATAAGGTCTGTATTGCTCTCTCTGGCACTAGCAACCTGTACCAGCATTTCAGGCTGCCAACCTCACAGCCACCACTGATCCTGGAGTGGGGACAGGAACTTAAAGTGCTAGAGAATGCAGGAACTTAAAGTGCTAGAGAATGCAGCAACTTCTTTCTTCATTAAGCTTTCCCCTGGGTATGATAACTATTGGAGAAGTTTCCAGAGTTTTAAAGCTTTATGACCATTTTCGCTAGCTTATTAGTTGTTTTTATAGTGGTATAAAGTTCTGGAATTCTCTAAACTGCCTTATCAGTGACCATATTAATCTAGTCACTTCTGAAAACAGTTTGAGTCTCCTCAAAAAGCTTAACATGTTACTTATAACCCAGTAACTGCTATTCTAGGTATATATCTGAGAGAATTGAAAGCACAGACCCACACAAACATGTGTATATGAATGTTCGCAGTAGCATTATTCATGATAGTACCCTCCCTCAAATGGAAACAATCTAAATGTCCATTACTAATGAAATGGATAAACAAAAGGTGGTGTATCTAACCAATAAATACTATTTAACCATAAAAAGGAATGAAGTAGTGATACACGCTAAAGCATAAGTGAACTCTGAAAATATGCTAAATGAAAGAAATCAGACCAAAAAAAGGACTCATATTGCATGATTCCATTTATATGAAAAGTCCAGAGTAGGCAAATCCATACAGACACAAAGTAGATTAGTGGGTGCCAGGGGTCTGGGAGAAGGAGCCATGGGGAATGACTGCTAGTATGTATGGAGTTCCACTTATGGGAAATAAAAATGTTCTGGAAACGGGTATAGCGATGTTTGTGCAAGTTTGTGAATATACTAAAAAGCTCTGATTTATATATTTTAAAATACAGAATTTTATGGTATATGAATTATATATCAATTTTTTTTCTTGCAAGTAGTAGTGTCTTATCCAAATTACTTCTTCTCCTGGGTATATCATAAAGCTCTTAGAAAGCATAAGTGTGATGGAGATATAAATGTATATCTCCCAAGGTATTTCCTGACTGATAGTACTTACCTATGGGGAATATATTCCAAGGATGTGCTTTCATGGTGAGGCTAGCTCTCGTGCATTTTGTTTTGTTTTTCAGGAACCCATAATTTTTCTTATGCCCCAGTTGATAATATCTAAAATATGTGGCACAGTTCAAATATATGGAATTAGATAATTTAGAAATACAAAAAAAATGAATCTAATAACTAATCATTGATGTTTATATAGAACAAGCCAAAGAAGCTGTTTCTATGATAATAATATTGTATTTTTATACCTATAAGGTATTTTATTTGTTAATGGGCTTGCCATAATATATTTCGACATAGGATTTTTCTTTACCACATACTAATAAATTGTCTTCATATTTAACACTAAAAATATTGGACACTTTCCCTATCATATAAAAAGAAACTATTTACCCTACCGTTCACTAAACCATGAGAAAATAGCTCAACATATTACAAGCGTTCAGTCCCAGTATTTTTTCACATGCTAATTATACTGTGTGCCAGAGAGTGCAGACTTCACACAGAATGTCTACCAAAGGTTACAACACCTTTTGTAACCTCTTTCATAAGACCTAAATAAGTTGAAAATGAAGATATGAGTCATTTTTGAATAACAACACATGAATTTTTTGAGTCTAGAAAATAAACAAAAAATAAACTATAGAAAAATATACTTTTTAGAGTGAAATCTCTGATTCTAATATTATGGTAACCAGATCATTTGCCCTAAAAATACTACTAACAAATACTACTATAAGTATTTGTGACAAAGATTTAGGGAGAATAGGAACAATACTTACTGTAAAGAAAAATAATGACTCATATAAAAAAATATCAAAGATAAGAAAAATGCTCTACCATGACTTTTTATTAAACACTATTAAAGCCTCGTCTCACTGATAGTTATTTCTAATCTTTATATTCCTATCAGATATACACACACGCACTGTTATGAACTGAATGTTTATGCTCCCACACCCCCAAGTTCTTATGTTGACAATCTAATTCTCAATGTGATGGTATTTAGAGACGGGGCCTTTGGGAGGTAATTAGAATTAGATGAGGTCATAAGGATGGAGCCATCATGATGGGATTAGTGCCCTTTTAAGAAGAGACATGAGAGAGGTTGCATAAGGAAAGGTCAATCCACCACGAGCTGAAAAAAAGCTTCTTACTAAACCTGTAAAATTCCTTATAATAATTTGACAAATATTTCTTTACAAGTACATCTATACCTAATGATGCACTTGTTATTGTACCCACAGTTACTATACAAGACACTGAGTCCCTCTTAAAAGATATTTTAGAAGACTCTTATTAGAGTAATCAATACTACTTGTATATCTCACAGTGGTTAAAATCATGCTGTAATTACTTAGTCATTTGAAATTGGCTAATTCAGGGTTAATTTCTAAACAAATACTCAGCGGCAAATAGAAAGTAGGTGTATTTTAGAGCAGACATTCAAGTTTCTAATAATTCAGTCTTTTGGTTGTGCCAGAGTTTGCTTGATGCATTCCATATAGACAGACAACTCTAGCAGGCTTGAGCAGGTGCTATTTGTGAAATCTAGTGGGATTAATTCTTTGCAATTTAACAAGCACAAACCCTATTATGCATTAAATCATCTCAATGTCAGCCTCTTAAAGAAGTATTTAGCTTATACAAGACATAATCTGTTGCTAAGAGAGATAAAATAATAATTATTATTATAGCAGGAAAGTGTTGTAACCTTCTGACCAAGACCTTGATGACATTTTAGCTTTTTGCATGAGTAGAACTTGTCAAGTTTATATAGACAATATTTGCACTGATTTCATTTCACATGTGTTATTGCAAAGCTTATGCTGTATTTTTCAATAAAATGTTAAAAAGCCTGTCAAATAATCCTGGGAAATCCTTGAAGGACATATGCTGAATAGTCATGACAGGTCAAAACAACAGTTTAACTTAGTCTCACCTTGGTACTATAAAATTCAGGTCCTAAAGGGAAGACATATTATGATAGGATTTAAAACTACTTTTTTTCAAGTTTAGGCTGATTATTAATGATTCAGCATATTTGAGAAATAAGTCAAATAGTACATTCTGTAGCTTTACTGAGCTAGCAATATGCTCAGAACATTTCTCTTGTGTAAAGACAAATCAAGTACAGATACTGACTATGATTAAAGACTGACAGATCTCCAGTCTTCAAGAACATGTGACTGACCACCATTTACCTTTGGTGTATCGCATACAGAATATGTTTCAAGTATTGTTTAAACCAAGAGAAATTTTGCAGTGTACAACAGTGTTATATTTAATACAAATCCTCTAGGGTAGACGCTAAGCAATTGGATCACTATCAAGAACAGAATGTTTTTAGTTTTGATGAATGTTCTAACCAAGCATAGGATTCCAAATGAAACCCAAGATACTATGATAGGACTGACTAGTAAAAAATGAATTATCTACCAAAACCAGGAGTTAATTAAGTGAATGAATGAGAAATAGCTTTAAAGATTAAAGAATTTCATTTAAAAAGTCTTACTAATAGGCACAATGCAATTGATAGTTTCCATACATTAGTTATCCTTCGATGTAGTTATGCCAAATAACTAAATGGTCTTAAGATTTTGAAAATGCTATTGGTTATATTTGTCATAATCAGAAGCTATAATATTTTCCTATTAAATGTTATACAAATTGTTTTTAACCACAATACCAGGCATGTTTTCCACTTATTAAGTATTTGTTCTTCACTTTGATTTACCATTGTGTCTCATCTTTTCTGTTGATTTACAGTTGTCAGAGTTGAACTACAAAGCAGCTAGGAAACCATGATAAATGGGAATACTCATGCAATAAATAGCAGATTAAAGTGATGCATCTGTTTTAGAGATCTATCCTGCCACTTGGCTAGTTTCATTTCCTGAGCAAATAACTATAATTTTCTTATTATAAACCTTACTGAACTCATGTTCAGGCAGCTGTGAATTTCTAGAGTTGCTCCACTGAAGGACGGTTTATTAACCATTTAATATGCCTTCTATCCTAAATTTTCATGGCCATAGAAAAAGTTCTAACAACACAACTCTTAGCATAATGTTCAAGTTTTAAAACTCAAGTCTGAAGGCAGTCACAAGAGTCTGCTATTCTAAAATTGTGAACATTTGTCCTTAGCTTGATTTTGAATTATATAGGTCATCTTTAAATGTCCAATATTTTTTCTGAATAATGAAATTTAAGGTTAATCAAATTTGTATATCGTATTCTTAAATACTCCCATCTGTAATGTGGAATTAAAAGGTAAATGAAAATAGGATAGGATTTTAAAATGGAACATATGTCTTATACATCCTATTTACAAATGCTGTTCCAAAGACAGGAATGAATATGAATCAAAATAGTATTTCTGTTTTTCTAATTTATAATTTTTTGTCATGTAAGGAAATGTGTATGCAGATGTTCAGGTATGCATTGTACCTCTGATGTTTGCTTGTATCCTGATTGGAAAACAGAATTTGAACAAAATTATTAAGTGCTTATTTAATATTTTTGCAATTATGACAAATTTCATGTACCATGCAGATAGTACTCAAGCCTAGAGCATCTTTATTATGAACACCAAGGCATTTCAAGAAATAATTTATGCTTTCAATTAACAAATTTTGTATGTTAATAGCTCAACCTCCTTTTCGTACTAATTTCCATCAACTGTCACTCTTATTTAAAAATCTACTCAGGAAGAGTTCAGTCATGCTAGTGACTCTGCTTTTCTCTATGCTGTGTTTTAGTCATTCTCACAGATCATCACTAATGAACAATTATCTTTCTCTACAGTATGAAATACAGCAAAGTTGACTGAAAATGGAATATCTGACACAGAAATATATATATCCATTTCAAAGGACCAAAATAGGTAGATGGCTTCATATTGCCTAAGCTACTCATTAAGTCAACTTACTTCAGAAATAGTGTGAGATATCATAGCAAAGACTCAAGGTAACATGTTGTATGTAGACTATGAATGTTTAACCAGCAATCAAATTAATATTTCAAAAGGTTATAAATATAGTTTTATGTTATTAGAGAACATACACCTTCTAAGTCTTTTACCTAATTTTTTACTTCCTTTATTACTCTAGGAAAATAGGTATGTTATATTAAGTAATTGCTTTCACTGAAAATCCAAACAAAATTATTTTACTCAATTTGAAATTCCTCTTTATAAAAGCAATATACATATCAAAATGAACTTCAGGGACAAAATATGCCATAAACTGAAATCCTATACTACATTCTATTGTGGAAAATTATTTCTTCTAGGCTAATTTGGTACACTAAATTTAGTTATTCTGAAAGTACACAATTATATATTTATTGCATATATACTGATAGGTTTAAGTGAAAATAAGTATACATGCTTATTTTAGAAACAATTGTATATCAGAGCTAAATTTTAATGACATTTATTTCGTCTTTTGAATTATGTTAAAATAAATATCTTAAAATTCCATTTACATTATATAACACTTTTCCTTATTTATTCTATTCTAAGACTAATGAATAAACATTTTATTTTTGAGGTTTGAAGATATATGTTAAATACATTAATGGGTTAGGAAAAATCTGAGATTTTTTTTAAAAAAGTAATTCTTCAGTTTTCTATTTACAGTTCACTATTTACACTTCAGTTTTCTATTTACATAACTGTTTATATCAATTTATATCAATTTTATATCAATTGTACGAAATGAGAATTAAGTATGTTATATTCTAGAAACCAAACCAAACAATATGGATGCCCCTTAGCCTTTATAAGAATAAAGATATTAAAAATTTAGCTAATAAACACTGGATGACTAGGACTCCTAGGTGGTTTTCCTCCTATTTTTATCAATTTTATTGAGGAACAAGCATATCCTCCTAAAAAAGGGCTGATTGTCCTTTGCCATGGCAACAAGTAACCATTAGAACCAAGTTTTTAAATATTCCATCAAGTAAATAAAAATCAGTTCTGTTATCATACCTCAAGAAGCCAGCCAATCAGTGACAAACAGCTGTTTCTGAAGTCAGGGAACCAGCAGTAGCTTCACTGAAGTGCAGATATTTACACAAGTCAAGTAGTCAGTGAAAGTCTTGTTCAATCTTTGAACAGCAAGCTTCCCAACCCCCTATGTAAAATTAACTCTCTGCTTTTTCAGAAAGTCTGTGCTTTAAGAGTACAACTCTGCTGGGGACACTTGGGTGACTTAGTCATTTAAGCAACTGACTCTTGATTTTGGCTCAGGTCATGATCTCAGGGTTGTGAGACTGAATCCTATGTCATGCTCAGTGCTGGCCATGGAAGCTGTTTAGAAGTCTCTCTCCACCCTTATCCCATTTAAAAAAAAAAAAAAAAAAAAAAAGAGTAAAACTTCGCCTGATTTAGCAAGCAGTAAGTACATTTAGATTTTGTGTTGGATATTGAGTGATAATCTTTTTTACACTATAATTATGATACGTCACAGTGCAAAAAGCAGTAGCATTGTCTGCTTTAGAAATGAATACAAAGCTTAAATAAGTAGAGGCATTTATTTTTCTCAATTAACAAGGAGTCTAGAAGGAGGAGGAACCTATAGGGATCAATGAAGTAATCAAAGGCTCAGGTTCTATTGTTATGCTCAGCTATCACTGCTGACCTCTTGGGAGCAGGAGTCCAGCGGGGGTGGGGGGGTGGGGAAACAGGTTTTGGGTAGGTAGCTAACAGTGGCTGCCATGATAGTATAGCAGTTAAGAGTTTCATTTCTATAATTATTTCCCCTGGGTTAAATTTTTTGTTCTACAACTTATTAGTGGCATGACATAGGATAAATTATGTCACCTCTCCCTAAACCTTAGTTTTGTCTGTCTTTTCTCTGCCTCTACAGAGAACTGCAGTAGGAATTAATTTATATAATACCTGTAATGTATTTAAAACAGTAAACTGAGTAATAAATATTGGTATCATTATTACTATGTAAATGTACTTATGTTCACTGCTTTTTTTTTTTTTTAAAGATTTTATTTATTTATTTCACAGAGAGAGAGATCACAAGCAGGCAGAGAAGCAGGCAGAGAGAGGGGGAAGCAGGCTCCCTGCTAAGCAGAGAGCCAGACGTGGGGCTCGATCCCAGGACCCTGGGATCATGACCTGAGCTGAAGGTCTTAAACCAGAGGCTTAAACCACTGAGCCACCCAGGCGCCCCTGCTTTTGGTTTTTTATGAAAAGTAGCGTCACAGGTAGTATTGACTCTGGTGAGTTTTCCACGCAGAAAAGATAGAAGAGCAAACTAAGGTATATTTTTGTCCTGACAAAATTAGCTTAACAACTTAAAAAAAGTGAGAAAAAAATTGTACCAGATTATGTTGATAAAAAGTAAGAATAAGATTATTTGCATTTTAATTTTAGCTTCCTTTGACTTTAATCTTCAAGTTTTCCTTTTTAAAGAGATCTAGTCTAAACATGGTGAAAATTACTGACTGGTCCAACTTCCAAAAAAACAGACAAAACAAAACAAAACAAAAAAACCACACACACATTTGATGAAAGTTCATGAACCTTGGCAAAACTTTTGTTGAACCTCCCTGAGTTTCCGGTGTACTTGAAACTAGAACCAGGTGAGTCTCAGATTTTGTTATGAATGTTTCACAAAGTTCTACAAATAAAACATGATTTATGCAACATGTAGGATTTGACCCTTACCTGCTGGTGTCTCCTTCAAAATTTCTTAGTACATATGTCTGGCTTTTTATACTTTATACAGTAATTTTTAGGCTAAATTCTCCTTATATATTTTTGAAGTTTATTGTCAAGAACAGGGATAAATATATTCTTATTCAATAAGAAAAATATATTTCCATGGTAAAGTTTTCATTGACAACTCCTAGAAATTCACTCTTTCCCTAAGAAGGGAAATTGCATGGGGATTGCTTCTTCTTAAATAAACTTAAATACAAGTATAATTTTGCTTATTTTTTTTCAATTTTTCAATCTACATGTATGAATCTCAAATTGATCAGCTTCATGTCAGAGTAGTTATTTATGTATGTTCTATATACAATGATTTTAATGTTCTACATTCTTCATTTCTTGATAAATACCACATTCATTGATGTCATTTATTATTTTAATACTTAGAAGAAAGTGACAAAAATGACATGATATATATTCTAATTTGCTCAGTAATATTGTGTTATATAGGGCCCAAATCAAAACAGTTCTTTATTTTTATAATAATTCACCTTTTTCTATCAGCAAAAACAAACCAGTGACAAAATCCCTGTGAATACAGATTTCATAATTACATTAGATGGGTACTGAAATGTTAATGGGTTATAAAATTCCCCTTTTCTAGGTAATATGGTATAGAGAAGACATCATGCTTATGTAATTTGTAAGCAATTCAATGGGAACTTCTCCCTTTATAAAATGCATGGTGAAAAAGACATCATGTAAAGGCCCTTGAAAGGCCTGCAGTGTAACACACATGTAATAAATCAGTAAGGACAAAATTGTATAATGTAAATTGAATTAAATACTAAGAAAAAATAACACAATAGCAAGAAGAAACTCTTAATAGTTTTCTGTCTTATTACAAGTGTGTACCTGTATTCACTTATTCTTTTTTTTTTTTTTAAGATTTTATTTATTTATTTGACAGAGAGAGATCACAAGCAGGCAGAGAGGCAGGCAGAGAGACAGGAGGAAGCAGGCTCCCTGCTGAGCAGAGAGCCCGATGCGGGACTCGATCCCAGAACCCTGAGATCATGACCTGAGCCGAAGGCAGCAGCTTAACCCTCTGAGCCACCCAGGCGCCCCTCACTTATTCTTTTTAAATGATACTTTCTACAGCTTTTTACTGAAAGAAATAAAGTTAGAAAAATGATCAAAAAATGAAGCTCAATGAACTTTCACAAGGTAATATTCCCATGTAACAAGCAGTGAGATCCAAACAGAATGCTACCAGTATGTTTAAAAGTCCCCTTTGTTCCCTTCTAATCACTACCCATCCCATGTTTGAAGAGTAACTACTGATCTAACAAAATGGATTTGTTTTATATGGTTTTGAAATGTACATAAGTAAAATCATACAGCATGGACTCTTCTTACATCTGATTTCTTTCACCTGCTATTACATTCTTAAGGTTCATTAATGCTTGAAATATAACAGTAATAATTTCCTTACTCTCACTGTTGTATAATATTCCACAATTTCTTTATCCATCCTACTGTTGGTGGACATTTTGGTTGTCTCTAACACATACTTTTATGAATTTCTATTGTGTGTGTATCTAGAGTAGAACTGCTGCGTCATAACATATGCATATATTCAGCTTAGAGAATACTGCCATACAGATGATCGGTAAAAGTGGTTTTTACCAATTTACATTCCCACCAACAGTGTACGAACATACCTATTGTTCCATGTTCTCTCATTTCATCTTTGCAATTTTCTTCTTAGCTATTCTGTTAGGTGGCTAGTAGTAGCTGACCGTTTTTAATTCACATCCCCTTTCATATGTTTATTGGCAATGACTGTGACTTGTTTTATTAGATTGGCTGTCTTTTAAAATTATTTTAGGAGAACTTTATATATTCTGTACATGAGTCCTTTGCCAGAAATATGAATTGCTAATAACTCTTTCTTCCATGTGGTTTGCCACTTCACTCTCTGAATGTTGTTTTCTGATAATCAAAAGTATTGATTTTAATGTCTAAATAAGCAATATTTCCTTTTCTAGAAAGGAATATTTTCTTTTCTAGCTAGGTTTTCTATATCCCATTTATTTGTTTTACTTAGGCCAAACAATACGTAATGTCCTGATATATTAAGCATGTGGGCAGCCAGTTTGTGACTTCTAGTCACTTAACAAAAAGACTAAAGTGCATTTAGGGGAGAAATATAATCAACATTGTGTTTCAGACAGACCAGTGATATCGACTGGAATGATTTAGGGGAGAAAGCCTTGTTTCAAGTAGATTAATGAGAGACTATATAATCACTTGTGTGATTATAGGCATATAATCACATCACAGGAGGCATTGCCTTCTGTGGCTCTCTGTAGTAGTTCTATTACTTCAGTGTCAAACCTCAAATAGTACAGTTATACAACACTGACCCTTCGTATTTGAGCAGTTATAAACTTATTATTTTAATACATTGTATATTCAGTACTAGTTAACACTTTATCATAATTTAGTAATAATACATGATACTTTGGGTAAAGGAAGACAGTTAACTGAATTTTCTAGATGCTAGTGAGAAACACATCAATGTACACCATATTTGGGGATGACCATAATTTGCCCTGTGACTTAATGGAATCCACAAAAGTAAACCAAAGCCTTTTTAATCCAGAAGGACACAGATGTTGCTTGAGTTCAAGCCCTTCACCTTTCATATTAGGAAATACCTGCGCACCAAGGTAAGTGACTTATCTACAGGCACATAATTACTCAGTGAGGGAGATGTCCCAGGTCTCCTGATAACAAATTCAGACCTTTTCTATTTCATAAAGATGTTTACGCTATAATACAAATATACTTTTAAAAGATCAAATCAGATATCAAGGAAAAAATACACGATAACCTTTTAGGCTAAAACAACCCTAGAGCAAGAGTTGAATAAAAGCATATGTTGACAATGGTGTTCAAGGGAACATCATTATTCGTGTGGAACACAGTGTTGTGATCTTGGGAGGGTAGAAGCTCACTGGTTAGAGTAATTCATTGTATGTTTATGCGTTACTTTTGTGCATTAGTTGTGTTTTCATCTGTATCACTTGTGCTAAATTTTTTCCACAAAAATTTGTCATTTGATTTCCAAAGTGAATATGAGAAAGAGAAAGAATATGCCTACAAACTGAAGCAGTAGCAGAGAAATGAGAAGTGAAATAATTCCAGGATTTGACAATTAAATTATTACAAGTTGGTGATGACTAAAGAAAGAGAAAAAGATAAATCATGAATGTTGGCTATCTGGCTTGGGTGATTAGATGGCAATATCATTAACTAAGACCAGGGGCTATATTTTGATGAGTGCATTTGATGAAAGCTAGTTTTATTTAAGCTGTATTGAGTTTAAAATGCTTATGGTATGTGTATGAAATACAGATCAGGGAAATTGTTTTTTCTTCTTTCTGGTCCTCTTCATTTTCTATTTTTAAAAGAATTAACATATATTAAAATGGTAATAAGACAAAAAAACTATAAAAATACATCTGCATCACTCCTCTACCCACTCACATAGTCAAATACGAAAATGAGTGACAGCTAACTCACCCAGAATCCTACTGCTTAATTTTCACTCCTCGCGCCCATGTGGATCACACTTACTTAAGTCTTCTTCATGGATAAAGATCCAGAAATCAATCCTGTTTCCGCAGGTGTTACATGGTGTTACAGTCTCAAAAATCCATAAATCTTGGTAACTTACATCTACTGGACTGGCTTTGGCTTCGTTCCCTTTTTTCTGATCTGGTCTGTTCTCAGGTCCATCTAGGTCTGTGGCCATTCCCTAAATATATTCCCATACAGCTCACTGTCAGGCTTGTTCTTATCATTTCTCTCCTCTGCAGAACAGGGTTCTTTCTCTTCTGTATAGATAGACTTTTTGAAGTCAGAATTGAGTATTTGTGGTAAATAGATCCTTGCAACTGCCCCCTGCCTACTGCTTACAAACCCTAATGTTGAGTGTCCAATGTCTTTTCCGTGTAACTCATTTCACTAACTTATGGTACTTGTTTGGACACTTTAGGCATTTTGGTTTGCTACTCCAACAAAATAAATGCTTAAAAAAAAAAGAAGAAAAGAAAAAAAGGACCATTACAGACAAGACTATAAATTCAGAGAAAACTATCCAGCATAATTAGCATGTGAGTTACTCAGTAACTCAGTTGATGCTGCTGCATTGAGCTGAAACCGACTTCCCAATGAACCCACATAGAAGGAGGAGTCAGATTCAATGAGTCTGGAAAAAATAGCTATCCTCAAAAAAAAAAAAGCTAATTTCATATATATATTTATTTCCTGAAAAAGCACTTATAAAAGAGGAAACAAAATAAGGGAATTGGGAAGAATCTGAATATCTCTTTTTAAAGATATTTTGGTAAAAGGTGTTAAGGGAAATGATAAATAGTTGCTTGCAGTTTAGGATTATGATACCTTGGCTAAGATGTTGTATAGTAGGGGTCACCACTCAATCTTGGAAGGAAATCAGAACCTAGATTTTCCTTGTATTTCACATTTCACCTCATTCAACCCCCCAACCACACACAGAGCAAAACGATTTCTTGTGCTGTCAACATCACACACGTTACCACCCAGCCTGACCCTAGAGTGCTCATATGCTAGGCTGCTGTAAAACACTGTATAGGTCATACCTGCCCAAGTCTAGATGCATCATTTGCTGCCCTAAAAGTGAGAAGTGACTGATCTGCCAACTGAGTAGCCTTGCCAGTGTGAATAAAGGAGGGCTCGTATGGCATGGAGCACTGGGTATTAATAAATAAACAATGAATCTTGGAACACTACATCAAAAACTAATGATGTATTGTATGGTTACTAACGTAAAACAATAAATTTTTTTAAAAAAAGAAACAAGGGGCGCCTGGGTGGCTCAGTGGGTTAAAGCCTCTGCCTTTAGCTCAGGTCATGATCCCAGGGTCCTGGGATCGAGCCCTATGTCGGGCTCTCTGCTCAGTGGGGAGCCTGCTTCCTCGTCTCTCCTCTCCCTCTGCCTGCCTCTCTATCTACTTGTGATCTCTGTCTGTCAAATAAATAAATGAAATCTTTAAAAAAATAAATAAATAAACAAAATCAAAGTCTGAAAATCTTCTACGGGACTTTCATTTTTAGGTCTGAGGATATAATCTGTCATTGATTATAATATAATAAGAGACACTGCAAATGAGAGTTTAAGGCCAGCATAGCTAGCAATACACCTACTTAATTTCCTACCTCCAATTTTTACTTCATTAACTTCAGCATTTTTATTCATGTTTCAATTAACAGTCACAAGAGCTTTGAAACAGAAAAGCTTATAGCCTCCTCCACTAACCGAACTGACAAGCTCCCATTTGCCTTCTCAGAAAAGTTTCTCCCTTTCACTGGAAACACTCTCAGCCAATATTCCCTCTATGTCTCATAACAAAGTTAGCATCACAGCCCAGGCAGCTCTGCTCTCAAGGCTTTTCAGTATGTTCAGTCTGACTGGGTCTGCCATCTGACCTTTGTATTGCACATATCCACAAGCAAGATGGAGAAAAAAGGTGGGCAGAGCTGAGAAATGGGTCAGGAGAAGGAAGAGAAAGAGACAAAAACAGAGTCTGGGATCTAAAGAGCCCAAACACTATTTGGTTTGGCTTTCAGACAAGACAGCTTAGCAACAGGAAATGTCAGCTTTTAAAAGACTTCACATGGCATCATCAGACGACAGCCATCAGATCCCTTGGCAAGGTTCCCAAGATCACACTGAGGGGAGAAAAACAATATGAATCAATATGAATCTCTATATTTCCTTTCTAAGAGAGAAAAATTTACTAGGCTGGCTCATTTGGCAAGCTGTTAGCAGAACTAATTTGATTGCATTGGCAAGGATAAGAGGATGCATAAGGAGATCTCTAAGCTCTGATGCCAGCTTTGAATTCCAATGATTATCCTATATACTGTTGACTTGATATCACTGGTGAGATAGAGGCTGGCTTGGGTTGACAATTGCAGAAACAACACCAAAAGAAACCACTGCTGATTAAAGTTGGCCATTTGCATGGGTGAAGAAAAAAGATTTTTTCTGTCAGAAGCAGGCCTGAGCCAGAGCCACCCTCATGCCTATTATTTTGGGGATCAAATTTCAAAAAAGATGCATTTATCATGCTTGTCACACTTGTGAATATACTGCTTGCGTTATCATCCTCACAGTGTATAACTTTGCTTTTAAAACTGATGGTTGAAAGCCCTTGCTATTAGGGGATAGAGCCTACTTACCTAAAGCTCAGAGTCTACTGAAGCATTTGTTGTATTACAGAACTTTAGTTTCTTCTTGCCCAGAGGGGCAAAAAGAAGGATACTCACTTCTCTAGCGGCACCATGTGTTTCATTCCCTGGAAAGGAAAAGAACACTGAAGGGGAAACACATTATAAGATCCATGAACATCTCTCCTCCCAAGTCTGTGTGCTTTTGTTTCCCTTGGCATATTGATCAGCAGCTTCACTAACCAATTTCTACAGCCTCTGAAGTTTTGTTGCTACTAAAACCCAGAGCTGAACACAAAGGAGCAAAGAGAAATCAGTATACTCTGTCTTCAATAAGACTTTCAGGATACTCCCCAATTTCCTCATTCATACAAAATGCATTACAAAATGTGACTGAAGCAGCAGACATGGATTCATTCACAGTTGGGGAAGCTACCTTTGCCTTCAATACCCATCCCAGTATCCTTTATTCTTCTTGACATCTATCCCTTTTAATCACACCATCCTTGGAATGCCAGGCCAGGCAAATTTACTCACTGAGAAAGCCCACAGGGATCTGCTAGAGGCAGGTAGAATAAAAGGGTATCTGTGGCTAAGCAGGGACTTGTGACCGCAATTTCATCCCAGAAGCTTGCAAAGCTTCCTCAAATCTAGTGGACCACAATGAGCTGTGCAACAATTGTCAATTTCTCAAAGAGGTTCAACTTTGATGGCCTTGGTTATTGCTTCAAAAGATATGTTAGATTCTAGACCACACTTGAAAATACGGTCTGCTCCTATAAGAAAAAAAAAGATTTTGTTTATTTTATATATGTTCACCTGTCTCAGGTTACCACCCAGTGCTATAATGATAACTACCACTCTAACTTCGCTCAAATACTCACTACTCCTTTTTGTTTGTATAAAACAAATGTAAGGATCTAGAATATATTGAAATAGGTGATTCATTTAATGGCATGAGTCATATCATATTGTTTATTCAACCAAGAGTACTTCTGTGACTCACACTACATGTGCAAGTCACTATGCACAGTAAGAAGGAAGATAAGTTTAAAAACGTGTGAAGAAGTTTCCAGGCATTATTTAAGGGAATAAATATATTTTATTTTAGTAGGCCAAACTACTTTACTGAAGGTTAAAACTGACATTTATTCTTCATGTGGTGTGATCCAAACATAGGTATATGTAAGTCAAGGCTTTTTGTAACTAACAGAAGTAATTTCTTGATAATTTAAATCAGAAACAAGAAATTAAAGTACATTGCACAGCTCACACAAATTCTAGGAAGGCAGAGAACTAGGTTTAGAGGCTATGTACATAATCACAATTAACACCATCATGCAAAACTGTCCAGTGAACCCATCACTGCTACTATCACCAAACAGACTCTAGTATTGTCTTTAGAACTTCAGCTACTATTGGCCCTGGAAACTAAAGAGTTTCCTCTTTCCAAAGCAAAACAAATTTTACGTGGCACCTACTTCCTTCAGTCATTAGATCCTAAATCAAAGTTTGGGATGAGATTATCTGATTGACAGATTCTAATTCATGTGCACACATCCTAACTGCACATAAGGCTGGAAAAGCCTGTATTCAGCTTTCTGACTCTAAATCAGGAGATGGACATTGCCAAAATTCAGAGCTAGAGAAAGAATAATCATTTGACTTTTTGACAAATAATTAGTGGCTTTGCTCCAAATACCCAGAACCTCTGCTGCTATTCTTTTATCAGGGTTTGCTACAAACTCCCTGGAGATTTTTATTTATTACAAACTTAGTAACAGTTCCTCAAGACATCAGTAGCATCAACAGCTAGAACCAGGTGGGAAAACTTCTCTTGCTCTGCACTTGACTGAAACTTGGTAGCTTTGGTAACAATCCTATAATGGATTAGAAATACACCCAAATGAGGTATATATGTCTCCACAAAATCTAAAAATATAATGAAAATGTTGTGCTTCTTTCTTAGTGGTATGAGGATAAGGTGCAGCAACTCACCCTATACTGTGAAAATCCCAGACTACTGGATCACAGTATTACTATTTTTTTTCTCTTGCCTCAGTTTCCAATATGAATGTATGAATCCTATCTTTATTTAAAATATTGATATTTTATTCATCATGTATTATTTGGCACTAACAATGTTTTTCTAATTACTACTTTAAAATATTTTATATCTTGATTACTGAGTATTTTAGTGACCCCCTAAACTGTGTACCCTCAGAGAATGCTCACTAATGCTCAGTCAGCTTTAAGCCCATTCTCAGGGATATTCAACTTTCCTGTTTCCAGGAGCTCCTAATATATTAAAGGAGACAAATAGAACATGTTCTCTGGAGAATATAAAGCTCTGAATAGGGGTATGAACATTTGAAACAGGTTAGCAGGGATGGTCTCAGAGAATAAGTGACATTTGAGGAAAGACATGAAAAAGGGAACAGAGCTAGATTTGTGCTTACACAGATCAGTGTGGATCTTAGAGGGCTACTCATTGACATGGACTTAGGGACCTGGTGATCAAGTGATCACTGTCAATTATCTTGAAAGGTCACACATTTGGTTTATCATCCAGTCATGTGCCTATTAAGACAAGCTTTCTAGGGGTGCCTGGGTGGCTCAGTCAGTTAAGTGACCAACTCTTCAGGTCTTGCTCTCAGGATCCTGGAATCTAGCTCCCATCCCTCCCCCTCACCACCCTGTGGAGCCCTCCATGGAGCTCCACCATCAGCAGGGAGTCTGCCTGAGGATGCTCTTTCTCCCTCTCTCTTTGCCATTCCCTCCACTTGTGCTCTATTTCTCTCTCTCTTAAATAAATAGATTTTTTAGATAAGCTTTCTCTCCTTGCCTCAGTACTAAGGTCTCTGCCCCATTACTTGGTCTCTGACCCTTGGTGATTCTGGTCTCTCCACTGAAATCTAGTACCCATTTAATACATTAACTCCTACCAGCATCTCTGGCCAACATGAAACACTCATGCCCACCCAGGCCTTTAACTACAGTCAGTTTCCAGAATGCCCTGAGGGCCAATTACAAAGACATATCTGAAAGGAGAGCATTTATGGGCTTATACACCTAAAAGTAACTACCAGATTTTGTAATTATATATGTATATATTTTTATACATTATTACAGTATCATTATAGTATTACATTATATTATTATATTTAAAACATATATAACTTTTATAAATATAAAAATCTGAAAGATGCATATAGAAATAAACAGAGAAAAAGATAATTTTAGACTGACCTGAATCTATTCGTACATGCATTTACCAGAGTGTCTGAATTCAGTGTGCAAGATCAAGGCAGCTGGGAGTGGTTCTAACTTGTTTGCCTGGTTGTTTTTATTGAAACCTGGACTCAACAGTGATCTGAACTACAAAAAAACTGGAGATGTCAAAAATTCCTTGGAGTAGTGTGAGGAAGGGATCTACAAACTTAAGGAATTCTACCCACTGGAGTGTATTTATCACATGTAATTTATCCACCAACCCTTTTCTTTTCCCTTCAGGAAGGCTCTGAAGCCTACTGTCAAGACACTGAGAAACAGGTTTTTGAGAAATATATTGTTATTTTATTAGACGTATAATTATTAATGTGGATATTTTCAACACATGCTTAAATAGAATTACTATTGCCTGAAGAATGTCCTTATTCCCAAAGTTACATCCAATTTATATCAGAAACTAGACACAACTATCATATGGCATGATATTCCCCAGTTAATAATTGATGTGAAAAAAAAAAATCAATGTGGAAAATTAACTCTCTTGCTTTAAGGATTAGTAAAGTTTCTCCTAATAATATTTTATGTACCTTAATGCTTTCACTATAAGACAAAAAAGTTTATTTTTATTTTGCAAAATATTATAAATTGATTCCCATTGCAATGAGTATGTCTATTTTTCCAAGACCTCAGGAGAAGGTAATAGCTGACTAACTGATCTTCAATTCTAGGAAAACAATATTTGTTTTACAGGGCCAATACTTAAACACCAAAATAAATTCTAAATAATTATGTCAGAGCCATAATAAAAACAAAACAAAACAAAAAATCTGTTTCTTGTCTCTGCCTTGAATCATGTAAGGCCTCTCACTTCTCTGCTCCAGTTGTTTCAAGAGTTCACTACTGGAATGCCCAATTAACACACTAATACTTCAGAGGTCACCACTTCAAAAGCTGAGGCCAGACTCCCAGACCACAGGTGGGTCACCTGGATCTAAAGTCCTCATCATGTTCAAGGCTCCTCCCATAATTCTGAATTATAGGCCTATCAGATTTATAGTGGTTTTTACCTTTTCACTTTCTCTAATGCATCACCACATTTCTCCTATTATTTGCAGTAATATTTTTAGATCAGTTTTCTTACTATTTCTGTAGGCATAATCATTACTTAGTATGGCATTATTTCACTCTCTGCTTGACTACTAAAGGAGACATTGGAGATATTTACAGAGTATGTTGTCCTCACTCTTTTCCTCTGTATTCAGAATTATCTTTTCCAAAAGTATTTCCCATCATCACGTACTTGTAACTTACCTTGAAATTAATAGTTGCACTTCACTTCTAGGCAATTATATTAAACCCCTCTGCCAACCTTCAGGGAAATTCAAATACATATTCTTTCTTCTTCAATATGGCTTCTCGCTTTAAGAAAATGTGCCTCTCAGAGAAGTACCCCTTACAGACCTGCCTAGGGAAGCCCCAGCCTGACAGGAGGACATACCCAGTCCTAAAACCACCACCCCAGTCAGCCCTCAGAAGGCTGCAGAGACCTCGTCCCTAAGTGGTCAACAAGGCTAGAATTTGACTTTAGAGGATGCCTCCAGCACAAGGATATGGGGAAGAGATCCCGCCTCAAAACTCCCTCAAGGAGAGCGAAGACAAGGCAGGAAAGCTCCCCCACCCACACTGCAGAAGGCAGGCGAGGGTCCCATTCCCCCTCCCCAGTGAGTTCTCTGGACTAGGTCAACGTTAACCCGGTGGGAGGCAGCACAGAGGCTGGCCCCCAAAGCACCCATGGCCAGGTTGGCCAGGTCTATAGTTCAGCCCCTCCGCAGGGGCCTCCCGCCACAAATGACTCACTTCTCCGCCAGCGCCAGCGGATGGCACGCGGCAGGTGCAGCCCGCTCAGGGGCCAAAGGGGCGGTGAGTGAGGAGGGAACCGTGGATTCTCGGGGTGCCTGGGCTCCCACGGAATCAGCAAGCCCATGGCCCACCCAGCGCCCCCTTCCCCTCAGTCGTACCGGAACCTGCCTCACACTTGTGTGAGCAGTACTTCCTGGAGGAGCTGAGGTTGTAGGCACCGGGCCAAGGGGGATTATCTGGAGCAGTTTAGGACTTCATCTTTAAAAAACTGGCTCTGAAGAAAACACTCCGCTTACCAAAGTTCGGCTGCTCCTGAACCACAGCCCTCAGAGAGCTGCGGGCGCCCCTAAGACAGGGCGTGGGATGCGGATGCGCAGGCCCGGAAGTCTGCCTGTGGAGAGGTCGGAGGAAGTGAGCTGCCAGGGAGCTCCAGCGGTTCCCCGGCTGCATCCACTTCCTTGTGTTTCCGCTCAGGGACCTGCTACTGCCCCTGCGGCCCATTGTGGACTGGACCCCCGCTGTGAAAGCGACAGAGAAGAGCCTGTTTCTGAAGAGCAGGGTGAGGCTCTGCGTAAAGGGCCTGCAGATGGGAAAAATAATGGACATGGATGGGTTTGAGGGGATTTTGTGCCAGGCGAGGAAGGATGCCCAAAGACAGAAGGAATTTGCCAAAGCCGACATCCAGAAGATCCCGAAAGACCTGAACAGCAGACCTGAACTCCATAGAAAAATCTTTCTCCAACTATTCAAAGTCCAGGTGAAGGACTTGAGCAAATGCTACTCAATAACGCATGCTTCCTAACCAATGAAGGATCCCTGAAGAAGTACACTGACTGTATGGTGAGAACTAAAAAGCAAAGACCAGAGATACCAAGCGCTGAGGGCCCACACACGAAAGAAAGGCAAGCCGGTAAATGATAAGATTGTTCATGCCCAGAGCAAGGCCCAAGCAGAGACCTTGGCCTTCCAGGAGTCTAAGGAAGGAGCAGGTACACATCCACTTGCTGGAGAAGGCCACTGAGCGGAGTTCTTTTGTTTGTTTGTTTAAGATTTATTTATTTATTTATTTATTTATTTATTTATTTATTTGAGAGAGAGCGAGCGAGCCCTGGGAAGGGAGAGAGAAAAATCTCAGACTCCCTGCTGAGCAGGGAGGAGCTCTATCCCAGGACCCTGAGATCATGACCTGAGCCAAAACCAGGTGTCAGGAGTCTCAACCCTTTGGCCCTCCAGGCGGCCCTGATGAGAAAACTTAAGAAAACAATGAACTGACCAGAATCAGTGATGACCTCACTTCTAAGATGGAGAAGATCTAACAGAAGTTTTGACTAGTAGTACCCATCCCCCCTCCTGTCTTTGTCTAATTCTGTTAGAAGTTTCCATGCTCTTCTTTCTTAACTTCAACTCGTTTTTAAACTAGATTGCTTTAAAAAGAAAACTTAATAATTTCCTGTAAGTTAAAAAAGAAACAAAGAAAGAGTACCTGACAGTTTCCTGTAATATTTCCAAATATTTGACTGTTCCCTTCCCTGTTCTTCCTTGTCTCTACTTGAAATAGAGTTTTTCCTTCACTTGAATATACATGCATTGCTTAGCTCTTTCTGACTTCATGTTTGCTCTCAGTGTTCTCCTATGTACAAAGTGCTTTCAAGCCCATGATTACACCCACCACATGCAAGCATCCCTAGGTCTTTTCTATATGTGTGCACATTGTGTCTTCCTAAGTACAGATTCTCCTATTTGTTTTCTAATACTCTCGAAACATAGGAATCAAACTGCTTTATGATCTCCTAGAAATAATTAATTCTAATATTTAATATAAGGCCCATGGATCCCAGAGAGTTAATGAGTAGGCTTCAGAAAATCCATGTCCCCCTTCCCTGCCACAGGATTGTATTATACGACAAAAAAGGTTAAGAATCATTGATCTGCTCTAGCATGAGTAACTTTACACATGAAGAAACTGAAATCCAAGGTCAGAAAACTAAATTACTTGAAGAGAATAGACTTTTTGAATCCTGTTCCTTTCAACTTCTGAACTCAATTTCACTTACTCTTGGGGGTATAAAATTCCATGAAATGTCTTCAAAATCCATTACCCTGCCTGCAGGCAGAATTTGTCATAAAGATCCCAGCAGATGCAACCCATGATACTGTTAAAGATCTCCTGGGAAAGGAATTTCATAATTTCCTTCAGTTTATTTTCACACAAACATAAAATCGGCCTCTTAGAGGAACCAAGACATTATATTACTTTTCTTTCTTATACTCTGAAAACACATACATACACGCCCACACACACACCCTAGGGCCTTCATTTAGAAGGAGATTAAAAGTGTAAATTACATTATTTAAACTCTCTATCAAATAATTTCAACTTGAAGTTTATCGAATATGAAAATTTGAACAAAACAATATAAAATTAGTTTTTATATTTTTGTTAGATAAAAACTCAGGTTGGAAAACTCAAGATAATCCACAAATCCACCAACCAAGGGAACAACTGTTTGTTCTGTTAACTCATTTATTCTGTCTTTGCGAAACTGAATTGAAAATGGAAGCCCCTGCCCTGGCCTGTGCTCATGAAGTAACAACAACAGTAACAAAGTTTTTAGACAAGCTACCATATCCCTAAGCCATCCCCAGGCTACAGAGGGCCTCTCACAGATTGGGTGGGAAAGAACATGATTTTTCTTCCTTTATTTTATTTTTATTTTATTTTATTTGGAAGAGAGAGAGAGAAACAGAGACAGAGCAACAGAGGGGAAGAGGCAGAGGGAGAGGGAAAAGCAGACTGCCTGCTAATCAGGGAGCCCAATGTGGGGCTCAATCCCAGGACCCCTGAGATCATGACCTGAGCCAATGGCAGATGCTTAACCAACTGAGCCACCCAAGCACCAAGATTTTTCTCCCTCTTAAGTGTAAATGCCTTCTGCAATGTGCAGGAATCCTTCTCTCATACTCCTTCGGACAGTTTATTCTCACTCTGCAACAAAGAGTAGGATGTTAAGTGATTTGCACTTTCTAAATTCAAGTGAAACTATTTCAGATCATCCCCATTTCCATCTCTAAATGTCTATGGCACAAGAAAATGATAGAAAAAGTTAAACATGATGAATTGCAGTCAAACTAAATCTCTTGACAGCATGATCCTTCAAAATAATGTTGTAGGTCAGTTTATGTACAGAATCAAAGGGGCTGAGTCTAAAAGTGGCAAACAGTTTTTGCTTTTTTTTTTTTTTTCCAGCCTAAATCATCATTGATGTTATTGTCGGGGGGAATGGGGAATAAACTGACCAAGCAAGTGTAATCCTTAATGCATAGGGTCATGCTGGAAGAAGAGACAATTTAGCATCTGGAAAGAGAAGAGCTGAAGGAAGATGGATCAAACAAATCCTAACTACTGCTAGGAAACCATCCAGATGACTGTTTGGGAATTATAAAGTTCAAAAAGGGAACTGAAGCTTGACTTGTAACAACTTTGGGAAAGGATATAGGGCAAGCTGACAGAATCATTGAGAAAGAGGATTGCTTGAATATGGATATAGGAATAAGAAGTTGAATAAGAGAGTTAGCACGGATAGATGTCTGGAAATAAAATCGCGGTCCCCTTCAGCAGGTTTCACATACAAGGAAAAAGGTGTGTAAGTAAAAATAAATTTTGCTGCTCCTTTCCAAAGGGAGATTCTTCTTTGAGATCTCTGCCTGTCTGCGTTCCTGAGGTCCTGACATACCCAAAGACATTGTTCAAGGTGTGCATTGTTGCATTTTAGAAGATAATCTAAACTCTAAAAACACCATGAGGGAATATTGCCCAAGCACTGAAGAGTGACTAGTCAAATGCTGCTATTTTCCCAGGATGCTTTCTCTGTAGGGAGTACAAAAATGCCCATTTTCCTTTTTTTCAGTGACACTATGGTAGAGTGAAGTGGTTGATTAGATATTCATGACATAAGAACTATACTGCTTTTGGCCAACTGCTATTCTTATCATTTCAAAGTGTCTTTGAATAAAGATTGGTCTGAAAAAGGGAGATGGGGATGTCTCATAAAAAGAGGCAGTCTGTGTTTAGATTGCCCTTTCTAGTTCTTGTTATACAGGGAGAGAGAAATATCTTTCTGAAAGAAAGTCAAAAGGCATTGTTGTTTCTTCCTCAAGCATCAGTTCCCTACCAAGCTGCATAGAAAATTGGTAGCAAAAGGGGGAATGTTGAGAGCAGGAGGAAAAGAGGGAAAACATTTTCAGTTTATAAGCAGACACTTATGCACCCAAACAGGAAGGCAATGTTGTTTTTCAGCATAAAAGATAAAGGTAACTTTTTAATGTTAAAGTGTGACTAGTTCTTGAAATTTCTCATAATATTTTTGTAGTCTTTTTAATTAAACTATCATTGACATACATTAAATTAGTTTAAAGTATACAATATAATGATTTGATATTTGTATATATTGCAAAAATGATCAGCATAATAAATCTAGTAAACATCCATTACTGTGCAGTTATAGGTTTTTCCTTGTCATGAGAAATTTTAAGATTTACTCTCTTAGCAAGTTCCAAATATGCAACACAGTAGTTTTAACTATAGTTGTCATGCTGTATATTACATCCCTGTGATTTATTTATTTTATAGAGATTTGTACCTTCTATTCCCTTTACCCATTTTGCCCCCCAACACATACACACTTCTATGTCTATGGAGTTGTTTTTTGTTTTAGTTTTAGATTCTACATATAAGTAAGCTCACATGGTATTTGTGTTACTCTGACTTATTTCACTTAGCATAATGACCTCAAGGTCCATCTATATTGTTGTAAGTGGCAAGATTTCGTTCTTTTTTATGGCCAAATAATATTCCATTATATGGAGATGGATAAGATAGATCGATAGATCACATTCCTTTTTTCATTCACCCATTGATGGGCACTTGCTTCCATATCTTGGTCATTGTAAATAATGTTGTAGTGAACAATAGAGTATATATCTTTTCAAGTTGGTGTCTTCATTTTCTTGGAATAAATACCTGGAAGTGAAATTATTGGATTGTTCTATATTTAATTTTTCAAAGGACTTCCGTACCATTTTTCATAGTGGCTATACCAATTTACATTCCCACTAAGAGTGCAGAGTTCCTTTTTTTTCTATGCACTCTCCAAATTTGTCATTTCTTGTCTTTTTCATTCCAGCCATTCTAACAGTTGTGAGGTGATATCTCATACTGGTTTTGATTTGCATTTCCTAATGGTGAGTGATGTTGAGCATTTTCTCATGTACCTGTTGGCCATCTGTAGATCTTCTTTGGAAAAATGTCTATTCAGATCCTCTGAACATTTTAAAATTGGATGGTTTAAGCTTTGTTTGCTGTTGAGTTGCTTGAGTTTTTTAAATATTTTGGATATTAACACCTTATCAGATATATGTTTTGCAAATATTTCCCCCCATTAGAAGGTTGCCTTTTTATTTTGTTGATGGCTTCATTTTATACCGTTTATTGTTCCATATACACCATTTCTCCCATTGTTAAATTCCATGATTTCCTCATTGATTTTAGTAGAATAGATAACATGCAATGGGTCAATAAAACCTTAAAACTTATGACTACAGTATCTAATAAAATTTACTTCCATAGGCCATTTATAAACTCAGCAAGAAAAAAAAAAGATTTAATAAGTTTTCATACACAGATAAATTTTCTATACTTCATTAAATCTCAGATGCAATTTTAAAACTAAATTAAAATATATTTCTATCTAATGCTTTAGTTTTCTTTTTATATATTAAAGGAGAATTTAATTATTGCTGTCTAGTAAAAGACATTGTCAAATAAAGCTGTACTTTTACACATCTAAATATATTTTTTCTTTGCCTTTAAAAATAAATGGCTCTGATTTTTTTAAAGAAGGATAAAATTTATTATCCTTAAATTAAGTAAATTAAAGGAAAACTTAAGCCATTAATATAGAACAATGATCCAAAAGTGAAAATGAGAAAAGCTGAAAAAGAGAATGATTTAGGAATAGTTTGAAAACACAAATGGTGGAAAGAAGAAAAAGAAATAACGTTTTATTGCTTTCTAGGCAAAATTCACAATCCTATAATTATTAGATAATAATTAGATAATAATATATAATAATTAGAGAAAAGACTTGTTATAAGAAAATAATTAACAGATACAAAAATATGAAGTTAATAAATTATTCAGAAACATCTGAGTAATCTTACAACTAAAGAAGTGTAATAAGCTTTTTATGTCTTGAAAAATACAGGAAAATGGTTAATATGAAAAATGCCTTTATCATAATGCTTTTTAAATGGTCTAGAGACGAGCAAACACAATTTTTAAAGTCCTGAATGAAAAGTTGACAAACCCAAAAGTCATTCTTTCTTTTTTTTTTCCCTGCAGCTTTTTATTACTAAATCAGTGTGGCACTTAAAAATCTATTTGAAGCTGCAAGGGTATTTCTCACATCACTGCCTAAGTGAAGTACTTGAAAGAAAAAGAGACAAATACTTCAGTTCGTGAAAGACTAACATCCTCACATAGAAAAGCAGTCAAAAAGGGATTACCACAGGTAGCTCCCATCAGACATCTTAATTTAAATTAAAATTGGTGTGCCAAATGAAGTTTTAATTTAATCAGATAGCTATTATACACTCAGAATCACTGACTAGGAAATAATTTACTATCTAATTAATTCAAAAAAGTACAAGCTATAAATGTACAATTATTTCTTAATTAACACATTAGGTGCAACAGGAATCTCTGTGTATTTTATGTTAAAATTTACCAAGATACCTCATAAGAAATTATTTTCATGGATATGGAATAATAGCCTTTTCAACATGATCGTCAATGGAGTCATTCAAACAAAAGCCAATGACTTAGCCATCTTCAACATTTTTAATTACTTTTTTTGAATTTAAAGAAAAAGAAAAAATTACAATATTCCTTTAATGAGTAACTAAAGGTTATTTAGTTGTAGTTTGTGGCTTTTTCTGTAAGTATATACTTTTATCTCTAAGAGCTGTAAAATGTGAGAATCTCCATTCTAGAAAAGAATCAACAGTCATTTCTTGTCAAATCATCAATTTTAATGACTACCTTTTGAGTGATAACTGTGTGCCCAAAACCAGAATAGTGCTCACTGAAATGAGAGGCAGGATGACACATAGTCCCAACTAGAGGAGTTTAAAATTTACTTGAGAATATAGGCCTACGTATATAAAAATATTTTATGGTAAAAAGTAAAAATTTGATGAATGTTGGTAAAAATAGATTTCACAATGTAAACAAAAAAGCAAAAAGAGGAGTAAATTTCATGGCTTTTGATTAATAGTATCTCAAGAAAGCTGAAAGAAATGAAATTGAAGCCCTTAAGAAGAAAAGTGAATGACATCTGAAAATACAAGAAAGCATATAGTCATATCATCTCAAGGTTACAAGGATTATAGCGTGTCCTAATTGAGCCACCTATTTATGGTCATGCTTAAAGGCTAAAAGAAGAACTGTGTGTGTGTGTGTGTGTGTGTGTGTGTGTGTGTGTGTGTGTGTGTGAAAGAGAGAGAGAGAGAGAGAGAGGAAGAGAGAGAACTGCATACTAATATTTAGTGAATGCTAATTTTGTGTCAAGAACTCTTCCAAGCACTTGAAACTTGTTATTTTATTTAATCATTATACAACTCTATGATATTTTTATTATTCGTTTATTATTTAATGCTTGTTTTTTAAAGTTGATTTTATGTCTAAGGAAACAATGTTCCGAGGAGTTAAGTAGCTTGTCTAGGTTACATGGCAAAATTTTTAGCTAACATTTGAACCCCAGCAGCTTAATTCCATATCCTACTCTTTCAAATAATATGATACTACAAGGCCATATGGCCTAAGGGCATGTGCTCTGGATCAAGGCTACCTGGGTATGAATTTCTGCTCCACTATTGGGTCCTGGCGCTAGTTACTCAAAAGCTCTGAGCTTCAGTTTCTTTGTCTGCAAAATGGGAATAACAATGGTAGTAATTCATTAGATTGCTAAATAAATTATAAATAAAATAATGTAATGGTTTCTGACCCATATTAAGTACCTTAAAAATGTTAGCATTGGTTGTAGTACTGCTATAATAAATCTTTGTAAAAAAAATGTTAATGTTCTATGCAAGAAGAAATTAATTGATTAATTGAAAACAGAGTTTTGTTCCTAAGGTGAGTAATGTTTATGCTGCTTATTGTGCCCTGAGAACTTGTGGCATGGTCTCTAATGGCAAAAAATGTCTATCCAGGTTCATAGGACAATCACTAACCACTCTAGTGAGCTCTACTGTCTTCATTGAGACCCAGTGTCAGGCACAGTCCTCACAATGAGAGAAGCTCAATTTGGTCCATTAGCACCAGATGACAGCTACTGTTCTTGCAGGAACCTGTTTCATGTTTCCACTAAACAATAGCTAAAACTTCCATTTTCAATCTGTGGTATAGAACTGATATAGAAATGATGTCAAAACATCATGCCAATATCAACACGCCACGAGGGGGCTTAGGAATTCTTACAATAGCTACAATTCTAGCCTGAAACCCTGTTCACCTCTGATGGTTAGACCCCAAAACTGTCATAAACTAATGCTCCTCTTTTATGCCAGATTCTCTTTCAGGAGAAAGGGTCTTCAGAAATCGTGCTTTTCCATTTATTCAGCATCAACTTTCATTTTCATAGACACACATTTGTTTGTTTGTTTGTTTTACTTATGTCCTTATATTTTTCCCTACTCACGTCTCTCATATTTGTGAATAAAATATTGTATTTTTTTCCTTCATGGTTCTTATTAAACACACACACACACACAAAGGCACATGATAAGTTTCTTATCCAGATCCACTAATTTTCAAATGTTAATAATAAGTTAAAGTTATTTGAATAACATAAAAGTTATTAAAAGTTAATAATAAGTAAAAAGGTAATGAATATTTATTAGTAAACTGTCATATAGAAGTAGATAATTCTGGAAGCAGCTGGGTGGCTCAGTTGGTTAAGCATCTGCCTTCACCTCAGGTCATGATCCTGAGGTCCTGGGATTGAGTCCTGCATTGGGCTCTCTACTCAGCAGGGAGTCTGCTTCTCCTTCTCCATCTGTGCTCTCTCTCATTCTCTCTCAAGTAAATAAATAAAATCTTTTTTTTTTTAAGTAGCTAATTCTGAATAAAGTATAATGAAAAATCAACAGGTTTTCAAACATGATCCTAATTTTTTAAACAAAAATTTAAAAGCCAAACATCTCCCTCTAATTTCTTATGTTCTGCCAGAATTAATTTTTTCAAAAGCAAATGAAATAAAAGTTGTTGAAATAGTCATGCTAACAAAATATATCCATTAGAGCATTTAAAGGTAAATGTCTTTTGAAAAAATTCATATATTATACAGAGAATATTTTTATTTTTTCTAACTGTATTCACAATGGAAAAAATGTTGAAAACACGAATGAAAAACAAACAAAAAATTGCCTATAATATGATCACTTAATATAATGAACATTTAAGTGTTAGTATAAATGATCCTAGTCCTTTGTCCTTGGATGTGCAGAATCACATATGAGGAAATGTGGTATATATTTCATTATCAAGATATACTGAATGGTTCTTCTTGGTCTCTCTTCATTATGCCATTGTGTTACTACTTCTATTTGGTAAGATACATGCTGACCAAGAGTCAGTTGATTATTGTTCCCAAAAATGTTAGTGGGAACTATTAAAAAAAAATCATTGACTAAGTAAATACAGCCAAGATAACTATAAAAAATTGAGGTGGGTGATAATCGGTTATGCATCTGCCTTCAGCTCAGGTCATCATGGCTTCTCCCTCTGCCTGCAGCTCCCGCTGCTTGTGCTCTCAAGCTCTCTCGAGCTCTCTCTCTGACAAATAAATAAAATCTTAAAAGAAAAAAAAAAGAAGCCTGAGTGGAAAAAATAGGCAATGAATTCCTAAATATATATTTGTGGATGGTATATAAATCAATGTACAGCAATCTTAGAGGAACTAAGAGGAAGTACTGTTTAAAAGGGTACTGAGTGAAAACCTGTTAAAACAGGATGTGAGCTGGGGTACCTGGGTGTCACAGTTGGTTGAGCACCGGACTTTTGGTTTGGGCTCTGGTTGTGATCTCAGCATCATGAAATACAGCCCAGCCTCAAGCTCCACATTCAGCACAGAGTCTGCTTAAGACTCCCTCTCCCTCTTCCCTGACCCCTGCCCCCAAAATAAGTAAATATATCTTAAAAAAAAAAAAAAAAGCAAAACTATGTGAACAAACACTGAAAGGAAGAGGGGAACAGCCATGTGGCTCTGTGAGAACAGAGCTTCCCACATGGAAGGGATGACAAGCACAAAGGGCCAATTTAGGGAGGCCTTAGGGAGGCCATATGACTAGGGAGCAGGGAAAGAGGGGAAAGTGGGAACAAGTGAGGTCAGAGAGCCAGATGGCAGTCCAAAAGAAAGCTGACACAACTTGGCAGAAAACAATGAGGAATTCAAGATTTTTCTGTCTGAGGTGAACACCATAGTGGCCAGATCTAACTTTCTTTTAAAGAATCATATTGGCAAATAATACATTATATGCTAATTAGTTTCATTTAAATTAATAAAATAAATTCATAGAAAAAAGCTTACAAAAATAAATTTTAAAAATAAAAAATAAAATACTTTTGTTAAAAAAATCATATTGGCTGCTGGGTAGAAAAAAAGGGGCAAATGTACTTGAAAGCTAGTTAGGAGGCTCAAGCTTTTTGGAATAAAGTGGCAAAAATGAAGGATTTAGAAGGGATTGAATTTTGAATATATTTTAGTTTTGCTGAGGGACAAGATTTAACAATTACTTCCAGGTTTTGGGAACCTGCAAAAACTAGGATGCAGCTTGAAGGATGATGATGATGATGATGATTCAAGAAGAATGACGCAGAAGTCACTGCTTAGGAAGAAAGAAAACTCTCCTGCATGTAAAAATCAATAAATTATAATACAAATATGCTTACAGTGAAAATTAAAATTTTAAGACAAATATGTCCCTTTTTAGTGATAATTATGTGGCTCAATTTCCCTACGAATCAACGAATTATGAACCTAATCTCATCAGATAAAGAGGTTTCTATGGTTTATTACTGCTCATAATAAAAAGAATGCAAGGGGCATGTTGTTAGCACAATACTTTGTTAAGCAGATGGTATATGACTTCAAAATACACTTTTTAAAGTAAGGTTACTGCTTTTATACTTATTGTTTCTGTCATCTTTTTTCTTCTTTCCTTCATATAAGGAAAAAAATATCACAAAATGAATGCACGTTGCCTTTCTGTTCCTGGATGCTGCCTCAGTCAGCTCCTGTTGAAAAGTTACAAGTTCCTTGTTATCATCACTTTTCAATCCCTTTGTACCCTGCTGGCACTCCAAACCACACTATAATCAAATATGTGTTGTAAAATTGTATTTCTATAACAGAGTCTATTGAATTCTACCCAAGTTAAAAAAAAAATCCAAGTGTTCAGAACCTTTTGTCTTCTATATGGAAGAAGTTGTTGATGCCTCATAAACACTGAGGAGTATGCATAGTGGAAACAAAGGTGAGGATTTAGTAGATAACTGGGCAACTACTTGGACAGGGAGTAGAAAAGGCAGTTGTCTGCATGAGACATCGATACTTTCGATAGTTCTCTGTAGATTCCTGAAGATTTTGAGCATGCCAGACAGGATGTGAGAGCTGTATAAAGTCATCTGGAAAACAGAACAGCATGGCTGCATCAGTTATTATAGAATCAAACTTTAAATTTTACATTAAAACTTATAATCCAGAATGACAGGAAGCTTCTCAAGGATAGAAATCACCAAAAGAAAAGAGCAAGAAATGAGAATGACCTTCTGAGAGATAATGGTTCATAGCATTAACCTTCCCAACTTCTCTTACAGCATTATTTATTGTCAAGTAAGTTTCATATACACACTTATATCAAATCTAAGACTGAAGGAAATAAAATTTCTGTCATCACGGTGTTATTTAGGTCTGTGTGGACTATGACTGCAACACTGCCCTTTAGGATAAACTTGCTTCAACCACAGGGAGCAATATTGAAACTGATCCACTGAGAAACATATTCCTATATAAATTGTTTTTGTTGTATTCATTTCCACTCTAGCTGCCATGAGTTAATAGCTGTAACAGACTTATGATATCATGTTGTTTCCAAGAATTGCTTCACTTGAAGGTCTGTAGCACACAACTAAACTAAAATATTGAGTGTGTGAGAGTCATGCATGAACTATAAAAAGCAGAAGGGAATTAGTATCAACACCAATATCTTGGCTGAGTGTCTAAATGTTATCCTTTGACAGTGGCAGACTATTAAACAATTTTTAAGTAAGACATTTTTTCCACCACAAGGAAAATATTCATTTATACTTCACAACTCAGGATTTAAGTCTTTAAAAGAAAATACACTGTCTGTACCATGGATTATCTAAAGACATTAGAAAGACTTGCCAATACAATTGGCGTGAGATTGGAAGGTTTGAAACTGTTTTTAAATAAAAAATGGTGTCTAAGAACAAATGAGTCATAGACAAAAAGCCAAACCATCTCATTCTGAAGAAATTAGGAAATATCAAAAAAACAAAGATTGCATAAGAAAATATGAATAAAGAATAAAAGAAAGATTGCTTTATTCTTATCAACCTTTGTTGTTCTGTACTATGATCTTAGACATTTCAGTTATATTTTATTTGATAGTAAGCTTCACATGTTTTGCAAGCCAAGCTTGTCTCCCATGGCTTTTCATTCACCTGTGGAATATATTTTACAAAAGGAATATGATAAGAAGTGTTCCCAATAGCTAGAGAATTCACAGTGTGTCTTCATTATCTAACTCAGAGTTTCTCAGCAGAGGCACTATTGATGTTTGGGGATGGATAATTCTTTTTTGCAGGACCTTGTTCCTGTTCACTGCAGGATATTTAGCAATATCCCTGGCTACTGGATACTAGGTACCAGTAGCAGCTCTCCAGTTGGACAACCTCAAATGTCTCTAAAAATTGTTATATATCCTTTTTGGGGCAAATTCACCCTCATTTGGGAACCATTGATCTAAATCAAGAAGCTATGCAATTAAAAAAAAAGGAAAATATACAATAAAATTTTTGCCATGTATCTATACACAACATGTACGCTTGTCCAATTATACCTCTTCTATGAGTTCTTTAAGACTTCATATAATGCAATTAACATTGCACCAAGAACAAGTTAGTATCAAGTAAAATGTCTTATGTGGATCATGCACTTAAATAAAGGAGATTGTGCGTTCTGAACAAGCAGAGCTGTATATGCGGTCTCTAGTCCTTAAATTCAGAGGACTAGAATTTAAGAACTCAGTCCTTAAATTCAGTTTATGTGTAGGCTCATGAAGTCTCTACATGGCTGTCAAGATAATGAGAAAGGAAGAGGAAGAGAAGACAGAAATTAAAAATAAAATGGAATGAAAATCTGAGTGAGGAAAGAATAGTAGAACTATGAAATCAATAAAGTTGATGGTAATCAAAGTGCATTGTGGGAAGCTTTTTCTTGGAGACTTAAAGCTGAAACAGCAGATTTAACACAATTTAGAATTAGTGTCCAAGTCACAGATCACATATTGGTCATGCATAAAATAATACAAGAAAAAGTCACCAGAAAGAGATTCTGCAAGCGGATATGGTGCTTATACAAGTGGCTTAAGATGCAAGCTTCTGGAGTTCAAGGATCTTTGCCCTTTCAAGAGAACGTTCCATAGACGAAGAATTGTCGATATTATTTCAATACCAGAATTAGTTGGACAGTATTTTGAGGAAGAATGTTAGGGGATCCATAAATTGTATGTAAAATTTGTTTCCTAATCGGCCATTTAGACTTCCCTTAAAGTCAAGAATGTGAGAAATACGCACAAAAGGAGACAGAGCCCAAGAAGAGCTATGCTCAGAGAAAGAAGCAAACTGGTATATCAGACTTCAAAAGTGATAGGGAGCTGTGGAACGCTGTTTGTAACAGACACTGCTAATTCAGACCAAATACCCGCTTTAAGCAGAACTGCATCCCTTGGATGAGATCTAATTATTAGAAATGCTCTACCCCACCTCCCACCCCCAAACATTAATCTTTGATTTGACTAAACTAAACCAAATGACATTCGAAAGAGATTCTATTTCTAAGATTCATAGATGGCTTTTACAAACGAATTTTTCGGCTGGATACCAGATGGATGAATTTAGGAATAAAAGGCTTCTATCTACAGAGTAGATAACATCTATATTAAGTTCAGAAATAAAACACCAGACAAAAACATTGTGAAATGTGATTTTCTCACCACAGTGAAATAAAAAAATAAATAAATAAGGGCATGAGAGATGGTGGTTTACTCTAAAAGGACAGCTCATGAACTGGCCACCTGCTCAAATTGGAACTGCCATTTGTGTTTCAAACAGGACACTTCAAGGATTGCTTTGATGTGTTGACGGGAGGAGAGCAATTTGCCTGTGGACTCAAACAAGGACTCCAGTTGCTTTCAGGGTCATCTTTCTAGGCCTCCGTTTTCTTACTGGAAAATGAGGATGGTAGCCTTAGATAATTACTTCCCAAAGTATGTTCCATGGAATATTATTCTTAAGAGAGTCATGAAAAACCATTCCTCAGCAAATTGGCACATGTCACATTCTCTATAATATGGATATATACTGTGGATAATATGAGGTTTCAACATATTACAAGTGTTTTCATTCACCCAATATACCAGTATCGTTAGGCTGATTTACCTATAAGCAACTTGATCAAGACCACACTACATGTAAATGAGAAGGAAACCCGGTACAGTTCCCCTGTTATAGATTTAGAAAGCACATTAGAGTAGCACAGATTTTAAAAACCTTTTAGTAAAGAAACATGTTTATGTGTACCAATATTTTCCAAATTATTTTGACCACAGAATCTTTTTTTCACGTAAAGTATATTTAGGTTCTGCAGAATGGTCTGAAAAACATAAGTCTCAGTTATGTCTAATATATTTTCAAGGTCTAGCATATTATAAATATAAGGTTAAAAAGAAGTTTATCACAAGACATGCTTATATAATCTGTTCAGAGACAGCAAGTATATCTTCTATTCTGTCCAGGAGGTTGTAGTTCTTCAATTTTGGAATGAGATACTGAGAGTGAAATGAGCACACTTCATGTCCAGCAGAATAATATTGAAAAGGGATCTGTTAAATAGTAGTGCAGCATATGTCCAATGAACCGACATAAAAGACTATGCTTGCCAATCAGGAAAAACCCTGTTTCTGTGGTCTACAGCTTTTCCAGCTCTCTGCTTACTGTCACGATGTTGCCAGGCTTTCCAACTGCATGGTTGGTAACACAGAAGTTTTCTGAAGAACTAAACAAATTTTGCTTTTGCTAGCTTTTCTTGCACCTAACAGCTATATAACTAAAAATGTATATAGTACATGTAAGTGTGCAATTCATGTTACATGTGTAAAGCACTTGCAGTTATATAAATGGTGTTATGCATATAACACACTTCAAGTAATGCTAACCCATGGCAAGAGCTAATAATGTGTAACAGTGTGGACAATATTGAGTGCCAACATACTACAAGTTTTGTCATCTACCCAGTGTGGTATTATTATTATTCTCACTTACATAAAGCAGCTTGAATAAGATCACACTATAAGTGAGTGAGAAGGCAACTGAGTACTGTCCAAATACAAATTAATTGTTCTGAAGCACTACCCCCTGCAGGAAATGTACCTTGTCAAATCTCAGTTCCAGCTTAGAAGCTAGAAGCTACTCCTCCCGCTTGTAGTAGGTGGCTTGAGGGCACAACAGAGGGGTCTGCTCCCTTTATATTTAGGCTTTAACAATTCTAAGAGGAAGAAGACTGGGGTTGGGTGACTTTTTTATTCCTCCCAAACTCTATCTTCTTTTATTCAGAGTTAGTTTTAGACACAAATGAATTTTGAAATAAGCTGGGCCAAAAAACCAAAAAAACAAAATAACAAAACAAAATGAAACAAAAAACTATTTTACTATTCCATACATTTTTTTAGCATTTTGCAGTTTATAAAACAATTATATACCCATTTACCCTTTTCAACTCTAAAAATACTATGATATAAATAGAAAAGAATTATATTCTTATAATTTTACATTTTATAATTTTATGTTTTATAATTATATACAAATTATATTCAAGAACATGGATATAAACCTTTAATACTATGTGTCATAAGAATCTATGTAGATCTACCATACAAGTAAGTTTATGTTTAGAACTTCTAAGCATTGAGAAAATATGCTTTGAATGATCACTCTCCAATTTTCCTTCCCATTGTTTAAAAAATTCGATTTCCAAGGAAATACCAAGGCAAGGTCAAAATTCAGTGTCTTACAGGTTGACCATTTTCACTATAGTAGTTTTCTAGGTGAATGAATCTTTTACTAAGAAAATAAGGTGCTCTGAGTTAGAAACTACAATCATGAACTGGAGAAAAAATTTTCTAAGTATTCCATAATCTAAAGAAAAGCACAAAGATCTTCCCTTTTCCAGGATCACCAGTCAGCTTATCAACCTCCACTCCCCCTTTCTTCATTTATATGACCATCACCTCTAAGCAGCCTTGGAAAAATGACTCAACCTGTGGGGGAGATCACTAAACCAAACTGAAGGGTTACTCCAAAATCCTTTTAAAATCTTATATCTTCCTTACTCCTGTCTAAGAAAAGAAATTTAATAAAAAAAAAAATAGACTAATCTCAAGGTGGAGAAAGGAGGCAGAAGCAGAGTACTATGCACTCCCACCATTTGTTATGGCAAAAATGCAGGAATTTTCTGTGGATTAGGTGAATACTACAGAAAAGAGATGGATTTTAGCCATCTTACCTGAACCTAAGAAGGATGCTAGGCTATCCTCTGCTAGGGCTAAAGAAATTAAGAAGAAAGAAAAAAAGAATCTACCAGCAGGGGCAAGTGCTTGGGACCTAGCTGAAGGCTGATTTCCCAGGTTTGGGAACCGTTCTGTGTGTCTGTCTGCGCTGTGTGTGTGTGTGTGAGAAAGAGAGAGAGAGAGAGAATTTCTTACTGGGTTGTCTGAACTCACACATCCTTCCCAGGAAAAATCCAGAATTTCAGCACAGCCACAGAATAGACATGAATCACATGCCCTTTTCTTGAACTCCTTCTTCCTGACCTTAGACAAAAGGAAATTAATTTAGTACAAGGTAAAGGGAGCCAAGTACCACATAACTAAATGTGTTCTGTGCACATACACCCATGCTCTAAGGTAAGGAGCAGGAAGGGGAAGTAAAAGAACCTGCTAGGCTTCTTTCCCACCTTATAACTGGCTGGGGATATGTTAGTGGCTCAGTTTGTTAAGTGTCTGCCTTCGTCTCAGGTCATCATCCCAGGGTCTTGGGACGGAGTCCCATAGTGGGCTCCTTGCTCAGCAGGGAGCCTGCCTCTCCCTCTGCCTGCTCCTCCCCCTGCTTGTGCTTGCCCTCTCTCTGACAAATAAAGGAATAAAATTAAAAAAAAAAAGAAAGAAAGAAAGAAAAAGAAAAAGAACTGGCCAGTGTAGTGGAAGGCAAAGAATGTCATCAGTTTATTAGTGTCTAACTTTAGATTATGAGACACTTAGAACTTTTGGTTTCTAACTTTTTGTTACACCACATAGTTTTTCATACACCTTCTTAAAGGGTTACATTCTATACCCTGTATTTATTTATTTTGACTGTCTTGAGTAGGAAAGAAGCAAAAACAACAGTCTTTTCCTCCTGAGTAGGGAAAACCCAGTCCTTCCTCCTGCGTGTCTCCTCTAATCTCTGCCTTACACTCACGATACTTCTGACACTAGATGCGTGAGGATTTCCCCACCAAGCAATTCTCTGACACCTGCTGGCTGTCCTACAATTTAACTCAGCTCTGACTCTATCTACCTGGAGATGGTGTCAGATCCCACAGGTTAAGGACTCAATTGCATGAGATTTGCCTCCTCCTTCAGATGCCAAGAGCAAGTAGTATGTCCCAAGGTTATCTACAACTCCTGTTCAGTTAGGCTACTAATCAGAGGTTCCCATTACCCCCTCCTTGGGTTTAATTAATTCATTAGAGTGACTCACAGAACTCAGAAAAACAGTTACATTTGCTAGTTTATTAAAGATATGATAAGGATGCAGATAGACCGATGAAGAGATACATAAGGTGAGGTTTGGAGAGTCCTAAGTGTTGGCATTTCTGTCCACATGGAGTTGGGATGTGTCGTCCTCCTGGTACATGGATGTATTCACCCCCTAGAAGCTCTCTAGACCCTGTACTTTTGGGGATTTTATGGAGTCTTCATGGTGCAGACATGCTTGATCATAAACTCCATTTCCTGCCCTTCTCTCTTCTCAAGAGAATTGGGAAGGAGCTGAAAATTCCAAGCTTCTAATTATGTCCTGGTCTTCTGGAGACCAGCCCTCATCTAGGAGCCATCCACAAACCCACATAGAATCACTGCATTAGAACAAAAATATTCCTATTACCCAGGAAATCACAAGGGTGTCAGGAGCCATGTGTCAGGAACTGGGGGTGTGGTGGGGGGAGACCAAGATATATATTTCTTATTAGATCATACATCTTTAAAAAGGTAATTAAGTTATAATGAGGTATCAGGGTAGGTCTTAATTTGATATGACTGGTATACTTATGGGAAAGGAAATTAAGACACAGACATGTACAGAAAGGAGACTGAAGATGCAGGGAGGATACAACTATCTACAAGCCAAAGAGAGAGGCCTCAGAAGAAACTAACCTTGGGGGGTAACTTGATCTCAGACTTCAAGTCCCCAGAATTGTGAGAAAATAAATTGCTATTGCTTAAGTCACCCAGCCAGTGGTATTTTGTTATGATAGCACTAGAAAACTAATACAAGATCTATATCATAAGATTTTGAAGACATAGTAGATTTGCAATTTGACAAGAGCAGATTATCTAAAAGGACATGAACATATTACCTTGGGAATTAAACATATATCACACTCAGTGTTAATAAAAGTGAGTTTTCTAGCACATCTCCTGTTTGAAATACACTTCAAAATTTAGAAGTAAATTTTCTTAGTGCTTTAGTGTTACACTTTTTTTGTGTACTTTGAGCTTTTCTTGGTTTATTTTCCTAAGGATAGAACTCTTGAGACATAATGGTTTTCAAAGGCATTATTAATAGCAAACTCAAATAATTGCAAAATCATCAAGATTTATATGCAATCTGTGGGAAAATGAATCCAATTTTTTATAAAAACTTTTTTCTTAAGACAAATTAAATAGCTACATATGACAGGTTTATGAATCTAAGCTGAGATACAGAAAAATAGTTACAATGAATGAGTGTGTAGAAATTCTCACACATCCCAGGTGCTCATTGTTATTTGTATTTAATATCTCTGAAATTGATTAATAACTTATTCTGGTCCAAGATACAACAAAGAATTACTCCCACAAATTCAAGGAAATGCTGAGCTTGTTCTAGTGGTTTGGTTTTTGGTCACCAGAATTCCTTCTCTAATGTTACATGAAAAGCCCTTTTAGGTAGACTTGGAAGGTCTAGACTCATATTTTGATCCATAAATTAACATTAGCTGAGACATCTTTATACATTGCTTTCTTTATCCTCAGACTTTCTCCTGAGTTTAGCTCCACCTTGTTAGAGGCTTGTAGTTAAAGAATATCTCCTATTTCCAAGTGTGTTATAGACTATGCATTTTATTGCTCTCTAATGTCAAGAAAAGACATTAAATACATACATACATGGCACCTTTTACAAAGAAAGTGAACTTTATTCTCTTAGCTGTCTATAACGAAGTTCCATTCCAACATGGTGTCTCTTCTTGTCCTTGACCTGGATCATAGCTTTTTCTATGACTGTAAATGGAATAGATGACTGTCTACTCTTCCATACTGATTTTAATTATATCTAATATGGAATTATAACTTCACTGGTAATGAGAGAAAGAACATGTCCATGTTTCTTTTTTTTTAATTATATTTTATTTTTTCAGTGTTCTAAGATTCATTGTTTATGCAACACACCCAGTGCTCCATGCAATACACGCCCTCCTTAATACCCACCACCAGCCTCACCCAACCCTCCAACCCCTCTCCCATCCCAAACCTTCAGTTTGTTTCTCCAAGTCCACAGACTCTCATGGCTCATCTCCCCCTCCAATTTCCCCCAATTCAGTTTTCCTTTCCTTCTCCTCATGTCCTCCATGTTATTCCTTATGCTCCACAAGTAAGTGAAACCATATGATAATTGACTCTCTCTGCTTGACTTATTTCACTAAGCATCATCTCGTCCAGTCCTGTCCATGTTGATACAAAAGTTGGGTATTCATCCTTTCTGAGGGAGGCATAATATTCCATTGTACATATGGACCATATCTTCTTTATCCATTCATCTGTTGAAGGGCATCTTGGCTCTTCCCACAGTCTGGCAATTGTCCATGTTTCTAAATGTGTTTTGCCCATTGGATCCCACATGTCTCATAGAATGTGCTTTAGGAATATAATGTTGGAGATACTGTGAAGGAAGTATCAACAGGATTCAATAAACAACCTGAGTGAGAGTAGAGAAGTATGATATTCTTAGTCATGGAAAAATCATGGTTTTATTTTGTTAAGAAAAATTATCAAAAAGTTGTAAACTATCTATAAGGTTAAAGAAGAAAAAGGAAGTGGTATGTCTTTTCAATGACAGATGAGGCACAGGTCCAGCCAAAAATTACTTAAGTACTTTTGAGTACTCTTTTTTCCAACTCCCTGTTTATAACTGATTAAAGTCTCAGATTTGCTAAAGTTACATGTTCACTTGCAGATTTTGTCTGGCAGATATGAAAATAATTTCTGTCCAAAATAATTGATAACCTCAAAGATTATGGTTTTCTTTGCCTTTTAAGAGATTCACTAGCGTTGTGTCTAACCTTGCAATATTATTCAAACTGTCCTTTATTAAATATTTTTAGATACTCAGCTCCTAAAAGACTTTTTGAACTAGTCTTAGCAACTGACTGGTTCCATTATTAATTAAGGAATTGAATACAGTTGTTGGTATGTGCTTATTTTATGTTTGTATAAAAGCCTTGTTTTACATTTTGGAAATTATACTTTAACAACTTATAAAAAATGGTGTCATTACAAAGAGGGAGTATTTCATAGAGTAAAAGTTCACCTTTAAATATTTTGCTTTTGAGATATTGTAAATATTTTTCTTTTGGACCAAAAGTCTTCATCATGACAGTTTTCTTTTGCTTGAAGCATGCTTGCCTACAAGATAATAAACTTTAAAATTGTAGCTAAATTTATTAGAGAAATACAATGATTCACAGAGAAAGAATTGTTACGACATATTTATAACTCTGCTTTTCCAATATCTTCAGCATATGTTGAAATTTCTAATTCTATACTAGTCCAGAAACTTAAGTACTTACACAGGAGAGGCCCTGTAGATCTCTATGTAAAGATTTCTTAGTTTTGCCTGCTATCTAAAAATGTATTCCAAAGCTCATTACCCAGTACACTTCTTACTCTAACATCTGGTTGGAAACAGAGCATGTCTCTCATCTTCCTACACTGAAATAAATAAAAATACAAAGATAATAATGGCCAGAAGTTACTTCATGTTATTCTGAAAATTAATTTTAGTGATAGGCACTAGTCTTGAGATTAGACTTTTAAAAATCTGGGGGAAAAAAAAGAAGAGAATCTTGCATAGGGAAAAAGCAACAAGATAGTTTTCTAAAAGCAAGCCCTTGTTTTAAGAATTCGTTGGCTTAATAAATGAAAGAACCTGAGGCTGAACACATGCCATAATGATTACATTTTGCCGGAAAAGTCAGTGCCTCTGGCTTTTTTGCTTTAGAGCCAAAAGTAATCCTCTTTCTGGTCTGTAGTTGCAGCTCTGAGTCATTCCTTCTACCGGAGATAAGGAATAGAGATCAGAAAATAACAGGCATATAAATATAACTAACTGAAACAACATGAAACTGACCCAAGTCAAGTTATAGAAACAGTCTATGATTGACAAAACAGCTATTTTTTTATAATATAGTGAAGATTGATAAATAGTTTTTATGCCTAAAGCTGTTGTTTAATTTAATAAAACCAGTCATATTAATTTGGCCATCCTCCTGAGTTGGATTGAGACTCAGTTATGAAAGCAGCTACGGATCCTTTCCAGATGCCTGTGGGAATGGTACTGATGTCCTCAAAGGCTGAATATATACAAGCTTGCTAACTGATTAAATAAAACATTTATTTTAGGTGTTAAAATATAACTGCATAAATCAAAAAATAAGCAAAGCATATGCTGTCCATTTTATTCTAGGTTTATTTCTACACCCCCTTCATTTTAGTTAAAAAAGTCCTAAGTATAACAAAAATTAGGGATCTAAATTAAAATTCTGATTCTATTTTAAAGCACTAAGAACAAATCCAGGCAGTGACATCCATGTCTAATCTGCAAATCTTTTGACTTTCATGGCCAAGGATGACAAAGTCCTACTTCATAAGTATAGTACTTGAAAATACATATAACATTTATGCTGGTGTATCTGGAAACTATCAAATTAAATATGTATCTTAAATTATGGCAATAATTAGCATTAACACTTTTGAATGTTTATTATGTGGTTGTAATGGAACTTGGTTAAACACTTTATAACAATCTTTTTTTTTTCCCATGCTATAAAGTAGATACTATTATTTTATTACAGTTTATAAATAAAGATATTGAAACTTAGAGAAATTAAGTAACTTGCCTAAAGTCACACATATACAGCAAAAATGGTAGGAACTCAGGTAATCAAACTTCAAAAGTATATTTCTAAACACTAATCTATGTGGACTCCTTTGGCTTCATGTAGTATCTTTGTAAATAAATCTTGGCTAAGAAATGCAATTAACATTTAGTTACTGTATTCCTGCAAGATGTCTCACTGAAGTACTACTAATAATTATAATTAACCAAGCCAACAGAAAATTACCATTAGAGAAATCTAAACTTTACCATAATTAATTAATTTACAACTAGTCATTTCTTATGGCCATGCTATAATCTAGTATTTTTGTTTCCACAAGTAAATAACATAAAGAAGCTCATAATTCAGGGTGCCTGGGTGGCTCAGTCGATTAAGCCTCTGCCTTTGGCTTAGGTCATGATCTCAAGGTCCTTGGGATCAAGGCCTGCATCAGGCTCTCTGTTCAGCAGGGAGCCTGCTTCCTGCTCTCTCTCTGCCTGCCTCTTTGCCTACTTGTGATCTCTCCTTCTGTGTTAAATAAATAAAATCTTAAAAAAAAAAAGAAGCTCATAATTCATGATTTATCCCCACCCTACTCATATCATATCTTCATAGGAAATCAGTATTTTTTAAATCAAACAAAATATGTTTTGATTTCCAAGAATTCTGCTATGTTCCCAAATTCTCAGTTGTATTTGCATTCATCCATTGTAAGTTCCACTGTTCTATATTTTTAATGGAAGGCAGATAAAATTCCAACTTTTTCTTTTTTTTTACTATGTATGTTTTCTTAAAAATACATTTCTTACTTTAGATATCTAGAAAGCATATTAAAGATAATCAACATTTTGATAATCTCTGCCCCAAGTGGCATGGAAACGGCCCATGATCTGAACCCTCTCAAAGCTTTTGCTGCAGCTTCTTTTTGAAGTTTTAAGAAGTTATGACTTCCTCCACACCGGTGCATTGGCATAATACCCCCATGCCTGCAGGTCCCAGCACTATTGTTACCATGGTGTTTTGATGGGCTCCACATTCGCAGCTCTCCAAAGATCCGTGACTGAGTTGAATGAAACCTTTGCTACTTGGCAAGAGTAGCAAGAACACATAAAACCTGCCAGCTGTCAAGGATGTAAATGGTGATTTTGTTTCACTTTTTAATGAATTAAAGCAGGATTGAAATCTATCCAAAGACAGCATGTTTGGCCTTTTAAAGGAAAAAAAAAAATGAAGTGGGATGTTTTCTTCTCTCTTGGCAATGGTGTGCAGTGAGGTGTTGATGATTAGTACGGGTAGTCAACACTCCAGGAAAGCTATCTAAAGACTGTTTTTGTTGTTGGTTTCTTTTACCTCTAATCAAATGCACTCTATTGGCCTGAGGCAAATAGTCCTTCCCCATTCAGAAAGAATTTTCTTAGAAAAATTTCTATACCTCTGACCTTTCCCAAAGGCAAAAAATGTTTCCTCAAATGTTATTCTCTCTCAAATCATTCAATAGGGTGTGTGTGTTTGGGGGAGAATACCCTAAAAACTATATATTTTTTTTACTTATTTTATTTTATTTTTCTTGTGTTCTTTTTCCAAAGCCAGAAATGAGTGAAATTTATGTATGCAAATTTGATTCACTGAATCACAGTAAGTACTCATAGGAACTGACAAAACACAGTTGCACATCTCTCAAATGCAATCAGAATTAAATTATTTTGTTAATAGTTATAAGGTATTTTGTATGACCATTTAAGTTTCACCCAATTATGTATTCACCTGTATAAGAAATGTGCAAGAAAATGTACAGGTTTGCTCTTTTGTTTGTACCAAAATAGTAAGATCTTTAACTCTCCATACTTTAGTTTTTGCTTTTTAATATGAAAACAATCTTCTGGTGGCGATTTGGCAAAAAGCACAAGAAAAGAGACAATTTTACTGTCATTTGACCTGTATTTGCATTTTTTTCTCTATTATGTAATAATACAGAATTGGCGTTCTCCCATCTTCTTCCCTGAAACAAATGTACTTTTTAAGATCTGCCCTGTTTCTCTCTGGAATTATCAGCCATCACTAGATTAGAGATGACAATGTCCCTTTGTCTCTACATTTGTGATTCACTTTATGAATCATTAACGTCAACCCAACTCTTTTCACCAGTAGGACATTATGTGATCACATGCTTTACTTGACAGAGAATGGATAAAACGGAATTAGGGAATTTTACTCTCTTTGATAAAGAACACTTCCACTTAGACTTGAGACAATTTATTTAAGCTTAAAATGGCCTTAATGTAGAGGATATAAAAATCAAGTAGTCAGAGCCTTCTAAGAAAAAACCAGTGCCACTCCTTCCCAGAAAACTGATCAAAATCAGAAAAAAAAAAAAGAAAAGAAAAGAAAAGAAAAAACAAATCTGGTTGGCAAAACAGATTGTGTCCATTCAATGCAACAATCTACTCAAGGCTCAGTAATGGGTTAAACCAAACTCTCTTGTATCCAGCCACTTCTGAACTGAAGCCAGGACTTGCTTAAACAGTTTTGTTACTTTTGCTTGCTTGTGAAACCTGGTAGCATTGGTCTTTTATGCCTCACTATTGCCTTGGTTGGAGAGATTGTTTTCAAAAGACAATATTCCCTTCTTCCCCTTCGAACATGGCGAAGACTGCCATAGGTGACTATGAGTACTTTAGAAAATGTAGTAAGTTTATAGTCATTATTTCTTCAAGTACCCACCAGATATTTGTAACTGCTATATATTGTAGCATATAAAAATTCTAAAAGTTTATTCAGGAACTATAGCCAAAAAAGGGGTATGCTTAAGTTGATTTAAAAGGATGATTTACAGTTACCCAATTTCAAAACATTGAACTCTTCTCAATATTCAGAGGAGTAAAGTAAAAAAACCCAAGACTTAAAGTCAGAAATTATATGTTGAAATGCTTGATCTTAAGCTCATATCCATCATCTGTCATGTGTTAATGAAAATAATAGCATAACAGGATTGTTCTCCATCAGAAGAAATAATATGTGTAAAAACATGTTTTAAACAGTCAAGTTTGCTATTAGATTTAGTATGTGAGCAAAGAGGCTTTTTTTGAAAAAATAATTTTTACCTGAAGATTTTATAAAATATCCTTAACTACGAATTTCAAGTTAAAATTTTCTTTGAATTTTGGTCAGTTCCTTATACAGATAGATACTTCAGTTGTAGCAATGTATACACAAAATTATTCCTTAATTCGTTTATCAGAATTCAATTATTTTGATATGAGTCTTTCATTAAGAATATAGCTAATTTTGTCATTGAATATAAACTTTAACAAATTTGTTACTAATCAATAGTTTGTTAAAATCATATTTTAATGGCATGTCTTTACCCACAGGCAATCTCAAAACTCATAGCTGAAAATCATTTTTATGTTCTCCGAAGCTAAACATAATTAGACAAGTTGCCATTTATAACTTTAACACACCTTAAGGAAACATTTTTTAAAGAAATGGTTAAATTTTGCTCTATTTTATATATATATATGTATATATATACATATATATATATTCCAAATCTCAAGTTATATTCCAAATCTCTATTTTATATATATATATATATATATATATATATATATATATATTCCAAATCTCAAGTTAAAATTGATGTAAGAATGTAGTTGAGAAAAGATTTAATGGGTAACATTTCAAAACTATACTAAGTACATAATTTATTTAGGGTTGAATGACAATTGTTTTATAAAAAGCACAGCATATATATTTCACTCAGAGTTATAAGAAGGCAGAAGAAAGAAAGGAAAAAAAGAAATGCCTAAGTCCTATATAGCTGGGAGGCATTTGCGGTAGGTAAGAACATAGAAAATCTACCCTTGTGGTTTCTACATCTATTTTAAAAACTAATCATGTGAGCTTAAATGAGTCCTAAATACACATAAAGCCTAATACAGAAAGCAGAGTTTAGTTTTCTGACATTTAAACATACTTGAATACATGTGACTACATTTTCATTTTGTTTGTACAATGAAATATTAAAGATGGTGTAAATGTAATTAAAATAACACACAATCATTAAATAATACTTAGTCATAATGATATCTAAATAATTACTGTGTCAACAATTCTAGGTACTTTATACATACTAACTCACTTTATTGTCACAAGAATCCCAGGAGAAAAAGACTATTATTATTATCATTTACAGATGACAAAGCTAAGACCAGTAGAGATAAAGTAACTTGCCATCGATCTCACAACTAGTAAATGGTTGTCTACTTTTAAGAATCAGCTATTTTCTTAACCTCCTTAATATTGATTTATAAGTGGACATTAAAATGCAAATCTGTTTATTGACTTTACTGAATCACAATTTGGTGAATATTAACACAGACACATGCACACATGCTTATTTGCTAATATATAATCAGCTTTAAGGATGGGCAAGATAATAAGATAATGTAATGGAAGTGTTTCCTAATCATTGTTATAATACCAACGATATAATGCAATAATATCTCACATGCATTGAGCACTTACTACATGCCAATCACTGTACTAAGCACTTTGGAATAATCTGTTTGTTCTAAAAAAAAATCTTATGAAGTAGATTCCATTACCTCCAACCTATAGGAAAATGATACAAAGACAGCATATGTTTCCCAAAGTCAAACAGCATTAGCTGTGGTAGAACCAGAGTTTTGAAACCAAGAAATCTTATTTTAAAGCTTGTATTTCTTGCGAAATTTAAGAGAGAAAACAGATGAACATATGGGAAGGGGAGGAAAAGGAGAAAGGGAAATAAACCAGAAAAGACTCTTAAGGATAGAGAACAACTGAGGGTTGCTGGAGGGATTGTGAGTAGGGGGATGGCCTAGATGGGTGATGGGTATTAATAAGGGAACTTGTTGAGCACTCGGTGTGGTATGTAAATGATGAATCACTTAATTCTACTCCTGAAACCCGTATTGCACAATATGTTAACTAATTAAAATTTAAATTAAAAAAAAAACTTCATTAAGTACTATGCTATTTTACTTTTCTATAACTTCTTTACTGTTTTTCATTTCCTAAATTATTTTATAAATATTTGCAACTTACTTTGACTATACAGTGTCCCTTCAATAAAGTAGGTCACACTTGTTTATTCTCATCTCAAATATTGGTTTTGCATTATTTTTAATTAGCTAAATCCCAAATAAACCTTGTCACTCCCTTAACTTCAAAGAGGAAGTAATTCATAGATTTGAAAATTTACTTACTCCCAATCTCTGAAAATATTACTCTGAAAATGTGTTAGTCTTTTGAATTTTATGTGTTAGTGTGATTCTTCTTAAAATTATTATTTCATTCTCCTCTGAACTACCACACTTAAGTATCAACAATCTTTACATTGTTTACATCTCTGTATCATTACTTCCCTAAATAATTCTCCAACACTGATATTATGTACAGTCCTGAAATTATTCTCTATTACTGATGTTATGGTCAGAAAATTCTCTAGATATCTATCCCAATTAAATTAACTTTTTACATTTAGCATATATTAGAAAAAAAAAGATCCAGAAGCATTTATTTATGCTGTTAAATGAATAAATTGATACATTAAAAACATTATTCCATGGCTTTTAAAAGCCAATTTTATTACATATTTGGAAAGAACTACAGGCTAGTCTCAGAATTCTCCCTAAGGTTGGTCATACTAAAATTAGGAAAACAAAACCTTAAACATATTTAAACTAGGAGTTTTAATTATTAGCTCCTTTCTAATCAAGTTAAATTATCTAGATTCAAAAAATTACAATAACCAAAATACAGAACTGCAATTGTAAAAGACATAGTTCACAGACAATAAATTATATCAAATATTGAGGTTCATTAAAATGTTTAAAGGCAAATATAATTCCTATGAATTATTTTTGAGGTATAAACGATCTACAACATTATGTTAGTTTCAGTTGTACAACTTAATGATTCGGTATTTTTATATCTAGGAAACAATCACCACAATAAGTCTAGTCAACATCTGTCACCATACAGAGTTACAGAATCTTTTCTTGTAATGAGAACTTTTAAGATCTCTTCTCTTAATAAATTTCAAATATGCAATACAGTATTACTAACTATAGTCACCATGGTGTACATTGTATGTTCATGATTTACTTATTTCATAACTAAAAACTTGTTATCTTTTGACTCCTTCACTTATTTCAACTAACACTTACTCCCAGCCTCTGGCAACCACCAATCTATTTTCCTTATCTATGAGCTTGATTTTGTTTTTTAGATTCCACACATAGATGAGCTTATATGGTATTTGTCTTTACCTGATTTATTTCATTTATTTAGTATAATGCCTCAAGATTCATCCATGTTTTCACAAATGGAAATATTTCATTCATTTTTATGTCTGAATAATATTCCATCATGGTGTGTGTGTATGTGTGTGTAGAGACAGAGAGAGAAAGAGAGCAAGCAATGCTGCAGTGAACATGGAGTTGCCTATATCTTTTTGAATTAGTGTTTTCATTTTCTTTGGGTAAATTCCCAGAAGTGAAATTGTTGAATCATATAGTAGTTCAATTTTTAATTTTTTGAGGAATCTCTACACTGTCTCCCACAATAGTTATACCAATTTACATTCTCTCCAACAGAGCACAAGGGTTTACTTTTCTCCATATCCTCACAAACACTTGTTATCTCACATCTTTTTTTTTTCTTTTATTTTTTATAAACATATAATATATTTTTATCCCTAGGGGTACAGGTCTGTGAATTGCCAGGTTTACACACTTCACAGCACTCACCATAGCACATACCCTCCCCAATGTCCATAACCCCACCCCCCCTTTCCCAACCCTCCTCCCCCCATCAACCCTCAGTTTGTTTTGTGAGATTAAGAGTCACTTATGGTTTGTCTCCCTCCCAATCCCATCTTGTTTCATTTACTTTTCTCCTACCCCCTTAACCCCCCATGTTGCATCTTCTCTCCCTCATATCAGGGAGATCATATGATAGTTGTCTTTCTCCGATTGACTTATTTCGCTAAGCATGATATCCTCTAGTTCCATCCATGTCGTGGCAAATGGCAAGATTTCATTTCTTTTGATGGCTGCATGGTATTCCACTGTGTATATATACCACATCTTCTTTATCCATTCATCTGTTGATGGACATCTAGGTTCTTTCCATAGTTTGGCTATTGTAGACACATTGCTGCTATAAACATTCGGGTGCATGTGGCCCTTCGGATCACTACATTTGTATCTTTAGGGTAAATACCCAGTAGTGCAAATGCTGGATCATAGGGTAGTTCTATTTTCAACAGTTTGAGGAATCTCCATGCTGTTTTCCAGAGTGGTTGCACCAGCTTGCATTCCCACCAACAGTGTAGGAGCGTTCCCCTTTGTTATCTCACATCTTTTTTGGAAATAGTTATTCTAACAGGTGTGACATGTCTATTGTGATTTTGATTTGCATGTTCCTGATAATTAGTAATGTTGAGCATCTTTTCATGTACCTGTTAGCCATCTGTATGTCTTCTTTGGAAAAATATCTATTCAGATTCTATACACATTTTTAAATCAGATAATTTTTTTTTGCTATTGAGTAGTATGAAATACATGTACATTGATACATAAATATAGTGAGATATATGTTTATGATATAAAGATATATTCAAAGAAATGAAAATTATGCAAGTTTGTTACCACATAATTTCTCCAAAGGAACTACTAGACTCTAGAATTTAGGTAATGTATTTAAGGTAGTGGGAGAACAGTCCCAGGAGACTAAGATGAAAAAAAGAAATGATGAGTAGATAAAAGGTTAAATATGTGGGTTAATCTAAACAAATATGAATGAAGAAGATGTGGCTTATGTATACAATGGAATACTACTCAGCCATAAAAAAGAATGAGATCTTGCCATTTGCAATGATATGGATGGATTATGCTAAGTGAAATGAATCAGAGTGAGAAAGATATCATATGATTTCACTTATATGGAATTTAAGAAACAAAACAAATGAACAAACAAAGAAAAAAGAGAAAAGAACAACAAAAACAGACTCTTAAATACAAAAAACAAAGCTGTGGTTGCAAAAGGGGAGTTGGGTAGGAGGATGGTACACTTATCTTGGGTGCTGTGCAATTTATAGAACTGTTGAATCATTATATTTGTACACCTGAAACTAATATAACACTGTATGTTAATTACACTTCAATAAAATTATTATGAATTTATTTTAAATATTTTTATTAATTTATTTGAGAAAGAGAGCACAAGTGGGGGGTAGAAGCAGAAGGACAGGGAGAAGCAGACTCCCTGCTAAGCAGGGAGCCCATTGTGGGACTCTATCTCAGGACCCTGGGATCAGGAGCTGAGTGGAAGACAGACGCTTAACTGACTGAGCCACCTAGGAGCCCCAAAATTATTATGAATTTTTAAAAAATATATTAATGGTATAAAATAATCTTTTTTCCTCTGAGGATAAAATATGATAGAACTAAAAGTTCTTTTACTAAAAGTAAAAGTAAAAAATAACATATAAATCATTCTAAGTTTTTTGGATTATTTAGGAGGATAGTTATGATGTTGAACAGCTTTAGATTTTGCCGAGAATATTTGTTAAAATTTATAAACTGGATCAGGTAGATTGCACAAAAATACACAGCAGTAACAAATTACATGAACAAAGGATTATTTCTCTCTTATTTATACCTTTCATGCTTTGTTTATGGCTCTGCTCCATATTTTCTTCTTTCAAAATCAAGGCTGAAGGGGCAACCTCCCATCTAGTATACCACAAGGACAAAAAAATTGACAGATACACACCTTGGCCATTAAAGTTAAGTAAATATACATCTCGAAGGCAGCTTTCAGGAAGAAATTAACTGACCTCTCACCTTACCCAGAGATTTTAACACAATTCTGTGAGTATTTTTAAGAAAGCCCTTCCACTAAAAAAAAAAAAAAAAAAAAAAAAAAAAGAGTTGGACAAACATCCATTTTTTCCCCCCAAAACTATTGACCAATTTACGATCAATATTTATTAACTGTCTTCTCCTTAGGAATTTTTATCATATTGGAACTCGTTTTATGCATTTAGCTTTGCTTCAGAATCATCAATTCTTTTCCATTGGATTGTCCTGTCATACTTTTTGTACATTTTAATTTTATAATATTTTAATAAAAATCTTCCTAAGGAAAAAATTACTATTATTACCAGTTTCCAACTGTTGATATATTTATAAAATTCACTTTCTAAAATTTTATTTATTTTTAAACTAAATATTATATGTGCCTATGCTAGTCCTATTTCCTAGACACTTAGCACATGTCTCTTTTAAGCACCTGCTGGACAGCCTTTACCTATAGCTGCAGTTCTTGGGGCATCTGGTAAACACTCCCTTTCCTCACCCCTTCAGGTGTAAAGGTAGTTAATGGTTTCCAGCTGGTGTGGATTCTGGCTTTTTCACTCCCTAGCTGGGTTCCCTAAATTCAATCCACAAGTCTATAAATAGTTCCTTCATTAAACTCTCTCCCATCAACTCCACGGAATGTGCCAACTTTTTCCTTCCAGGTCCCTCACTGGTACAGATATGCATTAAATTACAAGGCCTATTTCTTCTAGGGAAAGTAATGCTCAAAGGTGAAGTCATTTTCCTAACTTGCACAGCAGATGAGGGAGGTAAATCTCAGATTTGAACCCTCAAAGGCCAGTTTCCATAGATGTCACCGCATAAGTTGATAAAGACTGACCTATAGCTGATACTTGGTCTATTGAAAACTTACATATAATAAAATGTATTTTTTCAATATTTTAGAACAAGCAATGACTTTTAGGAAAATATTATATCAGTATTATGGTTTCTTAGCCGTCTGGCAACAGCAATATTTTTCTGAGAGCTAGCCATATCACAAGAAGATCAGGGACATTTTAAGGGTGAGATTTAGTACAGGAGGCAGATATCAGCAAGAGCAGATTTCAAAATGTGAACTTCTTTGGAAACGGATGTCCACAAAGAAAGCCTGAAAGTTTGCTGCTTGTTAGCCCTCTTTACAATTCTCATAAATCCAGGGCAAAATTGCCAAAATCTCAATGTCACAATTGATGCAAATGGGAACATGTGGTGGTGAGGGGAGAGAGGATGGGTATTCCCCCCTGTAATACTTGGCTAGTTTTCTGGAAAATAATAATAAATTTGCCAAACTTAATCTGAACTTGCTTGGCTCTGCTGAGCCTTTCATCCATAATTAATGTGAAATTTTCACCATTACTGTAGGCCCACATGTCTTAATCCTGCTCTTTTTGTGGTTTGATGATAAAAACCACAGACCTTCAGAAGTACACCGAAAATTCAATAGAGCTTTAAAAAAATAAAAGGTTCTGGTCCTCTTTTTTTTTTTTCTTCTTTGCATATAGATTTTGCAGTCTGGAATAAGACAAAATTGAAGTTTCAAAGGAAGCTTCATAGGTTAAATCCATAAGAACACAAAATCACTGAATCAATTCACCCAAGTTTATCCAACTTGAAACTACCAAACAAAATTCTGGTCATGATCTTACTATTTACTTATACTGATATTAAAGATCATCTTTTAAAATTTTTTAGCTTTACTGAGATATAATTAACACATAATATTGTATAAGTTTGAGATGTACAACATAATGATTTGATATACATACATGTTGAAAAATGATTACCATAAGGTTAGCTAACATGCCCATTTCCTTACATAATTATTTTTTGTTGTTGTGAGAAGATTTAAGATTTATTCTCTTAGAAACTTTCAAGTATACAATACTAGTATAATACTAGTATAATACTTGTATAAAAATACAAGTATTTTTAACTATAGCCACCATGCTATGTATTAGACCCCCAGAATTTATTCATCTTAACTGAAAGTTTGTGCTTTTTGATCAACATCTCTTTTCCCCACCCCACCACCTCAGAAACCACCAATCTACTTTCCATTTCTATGAGTTTGATTTTTTTAGTCCACATGTAAGTGATACAGTATTTCTCTTTCTCTGACTTATTTCACTAAGCATAATATCCTCCAGATTCATCCATGTTTTTGCAAATGGCAGGATTTCCTTCTTTATGCCTGAAAAATATTCCACTTTATATATACAGACCACATTTTCTTTATCCATTCATATGTTAATGAATATTTAGGTTACCACATCTTAAATATTGTGAATAATGCTGCAGTGAACATGAGGGGCAGATAATCTCTTTGAGATAGTGATTGCATTTCCTTTGATATATAACCAAAGGTAGGATTGTTGGATGACATGGCAACTCTATTTGTAATAGATTCTTTTTAAAGTTATCTGTAGACTCTGAAAAACAAAATGAGGGTTTTGGAGGGGATGGCGGTGGGGGAGTTGGGTGAATCTGGTGGTGGGTATTATGGACAGCATATATTGCATGGAGCACTGGGTGTGATGCATAAACAATGAATTCTGGAACACTGAAAAGAAATTAAAAAAAAAAAAAAGTAATCTCTACACCCAATGTGGAGCTTGAACTGACAACCTGAAATCAAGAGTTGCATACTCTACTGACTGAGCCAGCCAGGCACCCCACTTCAATTCTTAATAGCACTATTATTAAAATCATTCTACATATGTGAAAACGGAAGGGCAGAGAGATTCATTAACTTAAACAAGATACAAGGTAACAGAAGTAGCAGAGGTAGAATAGTGTAGTTCTAGATCTTAAATTCGGTGGGAGGCAATTCTCCAAGGTTGCCTTGTAATGTTGCACATTTTGTGAACAGAGACATTGGCTGGTTTTGTCCCAGAATATCTTTTCAAGGGTGGTTTCATACTAAACAGCTTTGGAAGTAGAAAATTGTGGGTTTTTACCAAGCAGAGAGAAGATTCAATTATGGTCCAGGATAATAAATTTTGCATCTTCCTCCAAGGAACATATCAGATGTTTCTTACAGCTAGTTATAAAAGATTTGAATTCTCTAAGCTTGAGATTTATAAACCATGATGCAAATCCACTATGTGCAGCATCCATATTGATCCCCTATTGCCTCCATGGAACTACTTGACTACATTCCACTAAGAGCTCACCTGGTGCTTGAAACATCCAAGGTGGTCTCATTCTCATGTCTGTTGCTTCAACTGGAATAGCTGGAATGTCTGAAGATTGGCAGAGTCATTCTCCCTTGCAAAGGGACTGAACTTCTTAGGTGATTCCCAGAACACTGAGAGGATAGGAAGTATAAGGTGCCAGGCTCTTGAGAAATAAGTCACAACTGGCATAGCTTCACTCTGCCCCATTATATTGACCAGAGAAAGCCAAAAGTCCAGTCTAGATTCAAAGGGAGGGGAAAGGTATTCCTCTTCTGGGTGGCTAGAGGGTATGCAAAATACGGGAATGGGTAGAGTTATTACCAACCATCTTTGCTGACAATCTGCCACAGGTTAAAAAAAATAATAATCTATGTTTTCTCAACTAATTTTATAGTTTCATTAAATGTGTTTGTATGTTTGGTCTGTAATTTATTTTGTTATAAGTAATGTGTTAGAGATAATATAATTTTTAACTAGTGAGCTCTTGTGAAACCAATTAAGTAATGAGTCTTTTCCTTAATAATTTGGATGTGTCCTTCATAATGACTAGTTTCCATACATCCTTGTCCACTACTTAAATCTATGTTCTTTCTAATACACATACTAGGACAAAACCTGTCTTAGTCACGATAGATGTATTGGTATAAAAATCTGTTCTGGGGCACCTGGGTGGCTCAGTGGGTTAAGGCCTCTGCCTTCAGCTCGGGTCACGGTCTCAGGGTCCTGGGATCGAGCCCCACATCGAGCCCCACATCGGGCTCTCTGCTCAGCGGGGACCCTGCTTCCCTCTCTCTCTGCCTGCCTCTCTGCCTTCTTGTGATCTCTCTCTGTCAAATAAATAAAATCTTTAAAAAGAAAATCTGTTCTAATTCAAAATCTTGAACTCTCTCAGACAAGCTTCTGTCCCTAGACTTCCTTATCTTAGTGCACATGACCAACTAAAATGTAGGAGTTATCAGTTAATTATCTCCATAAGCACATACCCTAATTCAAAACACCCATCATTTCTCACTAGACTACTAGAATAGCCTCTCATACGTCTCCTTTTTCCTACTCTTAGCCTTCAATAAATCTTCTATATGGTAGACAGAGTAATCATTTCAAAGGATATTTTAGATCTTGTTACACACTTTTCTCAAAACATCTCAGGGCTTTCTATCTCACTCCAAATAAAAGAGTAAGCTTTCTGTGGCTTATAAGATCCCCCTTGGCTTTACATCAAGGTCACTCCTCAATCTTGTTTTCTTCCACTCCCTTTTCTCACTCAGCACTAACCATACTGAACTCCTTGTTTCTTGAGTGTGCCAACTTATTTCCAATTTTGTACCTTTGAAATTCTCTTTCCTGTACTTAGATTATCTTCCATTAAACACTTGAATGTTTAATGTGCACTTTTCATTTCTCATTTCATGAGAAATCTCATTGGCACTTCTGAAATATTCCTTCTTCAAACAGACCTAGTCTGACTATCCCATCAAAAATATCCTCTTGCACATCACTCTCTATCTCAGAGCCTTCTTCCTGCTATAATAGTATTTGTCATTGCAGGATACTATATTAAATGTGTGTAATTGTTTATTATCTGTCTCTTCTACTAGGATATAAGCTTCGTGAGAGAGAACCAATTGTTCTTTCACTCCAAGGACCTAGAACATTACCAAAAGCATAGGAGTTTGTTTGTTGAAGAAATGTTTAAATGAGACTGAAGAAAACTTCTTAAATAAAACATTTCTCCAAATCAAATTTGGTTGACCCTATATCACTTATAAATCAAATATATAAGAAATAACACTTTTGTACTTTCAGACCCCTTACTTTCTCAAAATACATGTCTTAAGTATAAAAAGAAACCAGATTTACCTAACCTGAATGTTTTCCACTTCCAAAATGCATTCTGTAACTCATATTCCCAATACGTTTGCTTCTCTTATTTTTCATGATTTAATATGTTAATTAGACACAAACCTTTTGAAGTAGTGCAGAAAAGAATTGTCAGATAATGAGGATGCAATTTCTAAATATTATCTCTTCTAAGGGCTCCTGGGTGGATCAGTCGATTAAGCATCTGCCTTCAGCTCAGGTCATGATCTGAGGGTCCTGGGATATAGCCCTGTGTCAGGCTCCCTGCTAGGTAGGGAGTCTGCTTCCCCCAACTCATGTTCTTTCTTTTTCTCTCTCATATAAATAAGTAAAATATTTAAAATAAATAAATATAATCTCTTCAGAAAGTCTATATGGAAGAGAGAATAATGGTGTGTGAATTATAAGAAGAATGGAAATTTTTATACAGAATGGAAATAAAATCAAAGCAGATCATTTTAGGGATTCTGTTTTTTGAGTATATCCACAATGATTTCATAAAAACACTAGAGCATAACTTTATTGAAAAGTAAACCTCCCCTCAAAACAAACAAACAAACAAACAAACAACTCATATTATTTCTGGCATAAAGGATCTGGTAGCTGTTACTCTTTGCATGGAATTAGTAAGCTCTTGTATCTTTCCTTCTATCCCTACATCGAATTTGTCTATCTTGTCATTAAGCAAAAAATTTTTACCAAATCAAAGATGTTTTGCCTCTAATCTTGACAGACTTCTGACACCCATAAATCCATTCTGATTACTCAAATCCCATAGCACTCTCACATGACTCCAACAGACTTTCTTCCTCTCTCTGCTGTTTTAATAGCCTATTGACATGTCTATATACTTAACTTCTATTTGACATCTGCCAACTTTGTTTCATGCAAGGTATAGTTCAAAAGTAGAAGTCTGAAAATTACATGTGCATACATTTAGGGCATGTGTGTATTGCCTTCAAAATATCTCATAGGTACTAATGCTGATGTACTCCTCTGTCTTATATCTACAAAGCTTAGCTAAAGTGAAGTTTTTAAGAAAAAGAAAAGTTATCTCTTTTTTAAATTATCCCATTATTTAAAATCTTTAGCGTTCCTTTTCTTTTTGTAAAAGATGAAGACTAAAGGCAGAAAAAAATATCTTTCCATCATGTTTAGGTAAATTTAAATGTTTTCATGCAAAGGGAGACTAAATGAGAGCTTAGCGATGTAGAATTAATTATGTGTATGTGAATATGTACATTGTCTGGCACTTTGTCCAGTATAGTCAAGGAAGAAAAGACAGGGACAAATTGTTTTGTTGAGCCACAAAACAATACTTTGAAGTGTTCTCTTTGAATCGTTTTCCAAATATCATGAATGATTGCTAAGAGAGAGAAGAGTGTGGGAAGATAAATGAAGCAACAAAACAACATTAAGGTACGCAAGCATTGTGGGCATGAGTATATATTTTCTAAATGTTTTAACAAGAAAAGAATGATCTAGTGGTTACACAGAAGAACAGGAGTCAATGTCTTCAGCCTGAATTCCCATCTGACTTGTCCATGAACTTGGAAGGTAAGTTTGGCAAGCGAAACTGCCTCAGCTTTTCCTCTTCTACCCTGAGCAATTAATGTTGATGGAATCCATAGAACTAAGTCAGAAAAAACAAAAACAAACAAAAAAACCATAAATATATCTTTCAGCTATAACAGAAATAAATCCAGAAAATGTCTTGCCAAAAGAGGATAAGAAACGTATCCTCTATCTCATTAGACTATATATAATAAAAATGTTTTGTTTTGAATGTCTTCTTAGAAAGTTTTTAAAGATGAATTTGGGTATTTGATTTGGGTTAATCAAATGTCTTATTAGACAGTCCATTATATTATTACAGCTCTCATTCTTATTTTCATTTTATTACAATATCTTTTTGTCATTTAAAGGCTCTGAACTCTGTATATATGTCCTACAAACTCAAAGGGCTATGTCTTTAAAATTTGCTAAGTTAATCTATTTTCTAAGACTTGCACTCAGAATTTCTAAGACTTTTGCTTAGACCTTTGGATGCCCTTTTTGAGAATAATGTCACATATTTTATGAAAATATTGAATATAGTTGAATACACTGAATATTTTATTTGCAGCTACAAGTCCCACTACATATATATAGTGGGACTTGTAGCTGTATATATACAGCCCTTCAGGAGCCATCAGGACATTTACCGTGGAAATGCCTAGTCATATTAGTCTTCTCCAGGCAGCCTAAAGAGGACACTCTGTGGTAGTATATGTCTCCTTCTCTGAAATGTCTTTCAGAGAACCCCAGGTTGAAATAAACTCATGTTGACTAGCCATCATCTTTCAGTTGACTGTCCCAAGAGGAAGATCAAAACTAAGAGGTGTTTCCCTAGCCATTTGGACTTTGAGGGGAATCTTCTGAATGAACTAAGAAGATATTTTCTTGCACTCTGATTTCTAGTACTAAAGTAACAATGGGTACTTCTACTGTGAAGTAGAAGTTTCGGGGACTGACTGTCCCCAAAACAAGATCTGCACTTCACTTTTGTCATTTTGCCCTGAGACCAAGTAAAACTTCCTGAAAACAACAAAAATGAAATCAGTAACAACAACAACAAAATAGTATTAAGCATGTGTCAGGTACTTTGCTAGTTCATATATGCACATTATATTATATGCACATTAATTATTAAAACATTATTCAACAAGAAAATATTTAATTCAGCAAACACTAAGGACCATTTCTGGGCCATTACAACCTAATGAGAGTGTTACTATTGCTTTTCCCATTTTATGCTTGGAGACCCTGAAGTTTAAAGAGTATAGTATTTTGTATAAGGTCATTGCTAAATATGAAGTGGAACTTGACCTGAAATGTTCTTGATGCCTGAGATCAAAGGTAAGGCTCCTCACTGCCTCCCATGATGCCATCTTTAGCTGCTGAGTATGTTTTTCCAACCTCACCTAGGTCTCAAATATACTTCTTGTATTTTTTTGGAAGCAAGCCCAGCCAAACATTCACTGTGACAATGTAAAAAGGTCAAGGTTTGGGATGTATTCTTTTGCATACCACTTCTCTCAAGCCACTGTTTGCAAATTATTGCACAAGGTGCCATGATATTCCCTGACTGCACCAGAGGCCATTTCTTAATAGATCCTGTTCCTACAATAACAGCCATAGGTCAGAAAATGAAGGAGTTACGGAATGAGTGGTTTGGGGCCTGTGTTTTTTGGCCTGGCACCGGTGAGAGTGTATAATCTGGATAGATGTTAGCTTTCTAAACAAACATAACCTCTGGTTGCATTAAAGGAGGAAATAAAGTTTAAACTTGTTCTCTTCATTAAGAGCTTTACAAAATTGGCATTTATTGAACTCAAAATGGACAGTAGCTCTGATGAGCAAAATGATGATAGAAATGATAGAGCTACCAGAGACATTTTTAAGTCTTTACTTTTCTCAATAATCAGGTGGATATTTCACCAGAGTGTGTCCAGAAAATGCATTGAAATATCAAATAAGATGTAGGAAAGTTTGGGTGTGTCTGTAAAAAGATTTGGACTAGAGCTGAATTTTGACATAAAAGCTATGTTTCATTAATATTCTTTTGGGAGACCTTCTTTGACCAGATGCTACCATTGTGATAGTTGCTATTTGCATGTCTCAGATCTTTAGACAAAATTTCAAAAATTCATGGAGGCAAAAGAAAGAAATTACTGATATGAGGAAGAACTACAGTTTTATTGATGGTGAACAGCTGCCATCAAGGAATATTGTGAAGCATAGTAGGCCCAGATTGTAACACTTAAAAAGTGTTAAACTGTGGGAAAGAAAGCAGGGAGTGGGGGTGGGGGGTTAGGAGGGGCAGCACCTGGCTCTATTTGTATTCAGTGTAACTCCATCATATTGTGAAAGGACATGAGGAAATGACTTCTTAGCATGAAGCTACCTTTCATTTTCATGCATGATGCAATCTATAACTAGGAAAATATTAGGCCCTTAAAATAAAATAGTTCATATATGAAAAGACTTCATACAAAAACTAATTGAGGCTCTTTAATTTTAGTCCTACTTGCTTGAAAGACATCATTAATAACTAAAATGAGAAAGAAAATATACCATGTTCTTTATTCATTGTATTAAAATATGTAGTTTTCTGCACTTTAAAAAGTTCCAAAATTATACTATCACTGTGAAGCCAGTAGCCTAATTAAAAGAAATGCAGAAAAACACATGTGTAATTTCATTGCATTACAAAATGTCTCTATTCTGTACTTAAACTAAGCCAAGCAATCTAAAGTCTCATACGATCAGTACAGGGTATTTTCCTTTGACTACTATTATTGAAGGACATCTGATGTCCAGATACTGATAAAGACTTAGATTTTTCTCAGTGCATTTATGCAGCTAAAATATTTGTGAACGTATGTCTATGATTTTATAAAATACCTACTTATTAATAAACTATTAATATAAAACTAAAACTAAGCGCTAGTGAAGAACCACTTATTAGTGCTGAAAGAGGGAAAAAAAGTGTTGAAAGATCTTAGAACAAACCTTCCTGCTACAAACTCTATGTACATTTCTAAAAGAAAAATTTCATTGTACAAAACACTGCATAAAATTAACGGGGTTACTGTGCACTAAAATTAGAAGCAAACCTCTGGAATCTTTATAACTTTGTAACATAATTATTTTTATATATTTTTTAAAGATTTGACTTATTTATTTGACAGAGAAACACAGAGAGAAAGAAAAAGAGAGAAAGCAGAGCACCTGGGTGGCTCAGTGGGTTAAGACTCTGCCTTCAGGTCAGGTCATGATCTCAGAGTCCTGGGAGCCCCACATCGGGCTCTCTGCTCAGCAGGGAGCCTGCTTCCCTCCCTCTCTCACTCTGCCTGCCACTCTGCCTACTTGTGATCTCTGTCTGTCAAGTAAATAAATAAAATCTTTAAAAAAAGAAAAAGAAAAAAAACTGCAGAAATGAAAAAAGTAATACAAAGATAAATATTTCAAGGCTTCATCTCATTTTATGTGAGAGCACATGCACAGGTGCCTATGTGTCTGTCTGAATGCTTATCTCATTAATAACCTGAATTTACTGTAAAATTCTGAAGGTAAAAGAAAAGATATTAAGCAAAAAGGATATCACCATAATACAGAGACTTTCCAGATCAATGTGCTAACTTAATTATCCTCTTAGCATGCTCCAAGCTGAAAGTCTGTCTTCCAAAACAAAGCATCAGAAATGTTCTGGCCATCATCACCTTTGATTTGCTGATTCTCTTCCTCTCACATACCCTTTCACATTATGAATCTCTTAATAATGTCACTTCTCAATAACTGCATATTTTAAGGTAATATTTGCAAAAAAGTATGAATTATTTTTGGTATTTCTTTTAAAAATTATAATATGAAATCAATCTGCAGATGATTGACTGTTTCCACACATTCACCAGAGAGCCACGTAGAAAATCATTTAACAAAATCTTGAAATAATGTCTTCAGATTGTCTGGTATTTATTTAGGACTGTAGTCTTCAAAGGGAGGGAGGGAGGGGTACGCAGATGATCTCCTGGAGTTCCAGAATTACAAGAAGGTACTAAAGGGTTCTAAAATTTAATATACAGTTGATGCAGATGCACTTACTCTGTCGGTGTCTTAGATAGTTACATGTCACAGTTGAGGGAAATTGGGAGATCCACAAAGACAAAGGCAGGTAAAAGTCCTTCTCTCTATTCTTTTTCAGAGTATTATAGCTTTTATTTTTATGTTTATTTTATTTTTTAAAATATGGAACGCTTCATGAATTTGTGTGTCATCCTTGCACAGGGGCCATGCTAATCTTCTCTGTATTGTTCCAATTTTAGTATATGTGCTGCCGAAGTGAGCACCAGGGTATTGTAGTTTATGAGAGACCCTTGAAATGGACTTTCAGATTCAATTATTTAAAATAATGAAGTTCTATAATACTTTATATTAGATAAAAAGTGGGAATAAAAATTTCTCCTTGTTTAACCATATAGAGGTTCACTGTTTATCTAAAGTCACTTGCCCCCTTCGACCTCCATTGCATAGCTTTGAGTTAATCACACTCATCTGTGACACAAGTATCATTGGTCCAAAGATGTCCCCTATCTATATTATCTATTTACCCTTTTATCTCTGTGCCTTATCATCTATCATAAGGAGCTATTCTGAGCTATTCTAATGCTTTTAGTGTAGCATACTATTTTTGGGCAAGTACTCTTATAAAATATATATTACTATTTTGTATTCATGTATTTTCACTTATGTAAATATTAATATATATTTTAATTTTTTTCCTATCCATTTCACCCATCCCTGTACTTTTAAGGTTTATGCATGTTTGTTTCTAATTGTATATGCAGTCTGAGGCCTCTAAGAGCTGCTACAGCATTCTGGAAGGTGCACCCACCATATTCTTCTATCAGTAAAAGACATCTAAATTACTTCTGACAATTCTGGACAATTTTGTACAGATGACTATCTGTACACATTACCTTTATCTAGAATACAAATCTAGAAGCATAATTGATGTGTCATAGAATAGGCATTTTCTGTATTTAACTAACTATTGTTAGATTATTCTCCAGAATGTCTGAGAGGTGGGAGTCTAAACTTCTAGCAGCAATGCATGGACTGTACCTATAACCTCATATAGCTACTGGTATTTTTAGGTTTCAAGATTTTGCTGAACTGATGGTGTAAACAAATATAATCTATAGATATGTATTCATATATTATATCTATATATTGACATATAGATTATATCTGTAAATATGGATTTTATATCTATAACTCGCTACTAATGAGTTTGAAGATATGTTTCATAGGCTTTTTTTTACCTTTTACAATCTTCATCTATAAATTGTCTCAAACCCATTGCCCATTATTCTATGAAAATTAAAAATTTTTTCTTCATAGAAAGTTTGTATGTTCTTTATTTAGGCAAATTCCAGGATACTTTATATTTCCCTGTTGCCTATTTCTGGAATAGATAAATGCTATTGGGTTTTTTCCTATGTCAATCTTGTGCCCGGAAACCTTACTAAATTCTCTTATTTTGATTTATTTCTAATGATTCTCTGACTTTTTTTGTATAGATGATCATATGTATGAACATGATACAGTTCTTTTTCTCTCCAAGACTCACATCTCTGAATTTTTATTTCCATTATTTTTTGTTGTTCTTGTTTGAATATTGACCAAAACCTTGTCCCATGTTAAATGATCCAGTGGTAGAAGCCATCTTTGTTTTATATGTAGCCTTAATGTTAAAGGAAATACTTCTTAAGTTTTCCCACCATGAATGATAGTTACTGATGCTTTCAGATATGAGATCTTTACAAAAGTAAGACCTTTTTCCCTAAATTTTTCAATTCGTTATAAATACATTTTAAACTTTACCAAGTTGCTTTTTCTATCATATGACTTTTCTCTCTCAGTTTATTAATTAAGGTATTTACACTGAGAGTTTTTGCTATTAGGATATTTCCCTCCATGTTTCCAAGATAAATGACTCAATATGTCCTTATCCCCCTTTTTTTTCTTAGTTATAGAATCGAAATTGCGCTAACCCCATAGAATAAACTGAGCAGCTTTTGCAGTTCTGTTTCCTAAAAACATATATGTAACACAGAAAATGACTATTCCTTAAAAGCTGGAGAATTGTTACATGTAAAACAATCTGAATTTTGGGAAGTTGTGGGAGGCTCTGACTGTAATTACCACTTTAATTTCACTTTAAGTTTTTGATTCCTTCTTGCACCTTTTGGGAATTTTATATTTTCCCCCATAATGCATTTCCTTTAAATAAGTTTTCAAATTTATTAACGAGTTCTTGTTCATAGTGCTTTTTATTATTCACTTTTTTTCTCATTTCTTTGAGGTAATTCTTATTTCCTAAAAATATTTATGTTTATAAAGCTAAAATTTTTCTTCTAAGTACCGTTCAGCTGTCATATACATTTTGCCTTTCAGTTTTAACTATTTCACAATTTTCCATATTATTTCTCTTTTGCTCTAAAGGATGTATGATTTTTTTTTTATAAATGTTAAATTTTGCTAGCTATCTTTTTGTTATTACATTCTAATTTTATTGTATTTGGACCAAAGAACATGGTCTGCATGCTACTTATGTTTTAGAATATTCAAAATTCCTTTGAGCAATAAAAAAGGTCAATCTTTATAACTTATCCATGTATGATAAAAATGTGTATTCTTTCTTTGTTAAGTTTAAAGGTGTATAAATATCTAGTAGTTTGAACTTACACATTTTATTTTCATATCTGCTATTTTTCCTCTTGTTCTTTTTTTTTAAAGATTTTATTTTATTTATTTGACAGAGAGACATAGCAACAGAGAGAATACAAGCAGGGGGTGGGGGAGAGGGAGAAGCAGGCTTCCCACTAATCAGGGAGCCCAGTGTGTGGTTCAATCCTAGGACCCTGGGATCAGACCTTAGCTAAAGGCAGGGGCTTAATGACTGAACCACCCAGGTGCCCCATCTTTTTATTCTTTTTTCTTAATTAATTAGTTAATTAATTTATATATTTATTTTGTGGTTGTTCTGCTTGATTTTCTTAGTTCTTAAAAAATTGCGTTAAAAATCTCTAACTACATAGCTAATATATCTATTTCTCCATGCATCTCTATTATGTATGTTATGTATTTTGAAGCTGTATTATGGAATATGTCATCATGATGAACCATTTAATCTTCCCCCATTATTGTTTCTTTTACCATGTAAAGATCACATTTGTCTCTTTTGATAATTTCCTCTCTTAAATTCTGTTCTATGAGTTATAAGTATTTAAAAATGAATTATACATGTCCCCCTAAAAAGACAAGCTCCCAAGTTTCTAACCTCAGTTGTAAAGTCTTTTGAATAAAGATTCCAATTCAACAGTGAATAAAACAATAATTACTTTTTAAAACAAATGTGTCTAGGAGCACCTGGGTGGCTCAGCAGGTTAAAGCCTCTGCCTTTGGCTCAGGTCATGATCCCAGGGTTCTGGGATCAAGCCCCGCAACGGGCTCTCTGCTCAGCGGGGAAACTGCTTCCCCTCTCCTCTCTCTGCCTGCCTCCCTGCCTACTTGTGATCTCTGTCTGTCAAATAAATAAAAATACAATCTTTAAAAAAAATAAAACAAATGTGTCTAACATGAAGAGAGAAATTTAAAATGGATACTTATAAATCTTTTTTGTTGTTTCTTAATTTTTTTATTATTAACATATAAAGTATTATTTGTTTCAGGGGTCTGAGCTTCATCAGTGTTACACAATACACAGTGCTCACCACAGCACATACCCTCCCCAGTGTCCAAAACCCAGCCACCCCAACCCTCCTACCCCTCTCCACTCCAGCAACCCTCAGTTTTTTTCCTGAGATTAAGAGTCTCTTATGGTTTGTCTCCCTCTCTGATTTCATATTGCTTCATTTTTTCCCTCTCTTCCCTTTGAACCTCTGTTTTATTTCTTAAATTCCACATATGAGTGAGATCATATGCAAATTGTCTTTCTATGATTGACTTATTTTGCTTAGCATAATACTCTCTAGTTCCATCCATGTTGTTGCAAATGGCAAGATTTCAATTTTTGATGGCTGCATATATATATATATATATATATATATATATATATATCACATCTTCTTTATCTACTAATCTGTTGATGGACATCTGGGCTCTTTCCATAGTTTGGCTATTGTGGACACTGCTGTTATAAACATTAGGGTGCAGATGTTCCTTCAGATCACCGCATTTGTAATTTGGGGGTAAATACCCAGTAGTGCAATTGCTGGGTCATAGGGTGGCTCTATTTTTTACTTTCTGAAGAACCACTCTGTTTTCCAGAGTGACTGCACCAGCTTGCATTCCCACCAATAGTGTAAGAGGGTTCCTCTTTTTCTGCATCCTCGCCAACATCTGTCATTTCCTGACTTGTTAATTCTAGCCATTCTGACTGGAGTGAGGGAGTATCTCATTGTGGTTTTGATTTGTTTCAGATTTTAGTTGCCAATAACTTAGATGAAAAAATATATTCCCCAGGATAGCCCTTGTGACTTATTTTCAGGCCTTCACTCACCTTTCCTCAGAGTGATTTTCCCACTTTTGAATGAGAAGGGGCATGCATGCCTAAGCCCCTCTCTATTTTTCGTGTATGTCCTTTGGTCATGCAGCAATTGCTTATGGCATACAACAAGTTTAGCAAGAAGACTTGAAGTTCTTGCTAGTCAAGAAGACTTGAAGGGTTAGTTCAACTCAGAAAGATGTAGGAGAGAAAGCTGATTGGATTGCTTAACTAAACTACAATTTAAACTTAGATTTACTAGTAGTAAAATTGACATTTTAATCTTACCAGTATGGATTTTACATTTATATCATGTCATTCCACACTTGGTGAGTTAAAAAAAATGTATTGTAATTACTTCTTAGGCTCCTCAAATCCCCAAAATTCCCATTATGGAAATAAAGAAACATGTATTATGATTGTTAGATTCCCAGTGCTATTGCTCAATTAACTGGCTATAAAGACTTAATGATGGCCACAAATACGGTAGTGAGAGTGCATGGTTGATATTTGGCTTTTAGTTTTTGAACCTCATTAAATGCTTCAAAACATCTGGAATCCAGGAGAAAGATAATGAAAAAATAGAAGTCTGAAAAAGTAAATAAAGATACCAGATGACCATTTATACCTTCTTACTTATTTATGGATTTATCTTACTTCATTCTATCATCATGCTGCCTTAATGTCTCTACTAGTAATGGAACTAGTCAATTAGTTCATTATCCAGTTTATGAATTCTGACATAAGCTGGCCCTTGGCATTGCTCTAGATTTGTGGAGAGCTAAAATTTGTCATAGGTAAATTTTCTGTCTTTGTGGTAGCTTAAAAATGGCCAAAGATCTTTTGACACTCCTCCCATGAAGTGGTGGGGTCTTTGTTCCTCACTATAAATTTGGAATTTTTTGATAACAGATGTGTCTCTTGGAACATTCTTTCTTAGAACCCTGAGTCACCAATATTAGCAGTCTGACACTCCCATGCTATGAGGAATTCCGAGCTAGCCACATGGAGAGGCCATTGGAGAAGAATGGAGGAAAATTGGGGACAGATAAAACCAATGTGGCACCATAAAGCCATCTCTATTATCTTCAACTGTTAGAGTTACCCAATTTGAGGCCCCAGACATCCTGGAAAGAGACCCATCATCCTTGCTGTTCTCTGCCTAAATTCTTCACTTTCAAAATCATGAACATAATAAAATAGTTGTTGTTTTATGCTACTCTTTCTAGGCATTTTGTTTCATAGTAATAGATAATAGATACCAGAACATTCATTGAGTCAGAATCTGTGTATACATATAGGTACATATATTTGTATATATATACATATACATACATATGTATATATATAATGTGTATATATATCTTAAAGGAAATTTCTAAATAAACCTCAATTATCCACTCAATTTTAAAGTTATAATTTATATCATGCATGTACATACTGTTGTAATTTTCAAAGATATTATATTGTCATTGCAGTACCTAGTATTCCCATTTGATGAATATTTGAAATCAAACTGGTACGCCAACTAAAATTAAAGAAAAAGTCAGGCTTCCCAATTGTCCATATGATGGCCTTTCTATCAAACTTCATTGCTTTATTCTTCTTTCATGTTTTATAAATGTCATGCATTTTTAGAAAGGGCCAGTCTAAAAGACACTGATCCAGAAACCTTGATTCTGTCTGAAAGTATTAACCATTTTTGGTCGCCCCTTCTTATTAAAAAAAAAAACTATCATCATAAACAATAATGGATTTTACTAGAAAAATTTTTGGAAAAATTAATTTTAATTACATGAGCAATTTACAACTCATTACAACAAAGGATGGTGTTCTGTAAAGCATTTATATGAATGTACATATTATTTCTAATGCTGAAAGTCCTTACCTGGGGAAAAAAAAAGGCTACAACATGATTTTAATAGCAGTATTTTCCAGAAATTTGTGCATCCTTTAACATATCTGTGAGAAAAAGAGGAAAAAAAGTAAGTTATTAAGAAAGCATACCTAAGTAGAAAATGAGCCAAATGTCTTAATTATGCAGACATTCTCTCCAATTAAAGGTGGAATTATAGAATCAAGGGCTCATGTCCAACAACAACAACAACAACAACAAGTACATTTGGAGGATTTAATTCTCATCAAGAAGTGACTTTAATTCCAAGTAGGCGAGGACTCTCTTTTCTAAGATCAGACATGGTGCTAATGAGTAACTCCTCCTCCTGCTACTTGGTTCTGAGTTTCAAAAGATTACCAGGTGTCTTTTACCAGTGTATGCAAAGCAAAGGATTTTTGCCTCAACTAAACAGTACTTTTCCAATCTATTTGTATGAGGGATTTAGGCATTGAAGTTGCAGACACACTTTAATAGGTGTAACTGGATTTCCGTTTTTAATTAAAAAATGCACCTTTTCAGCTGTCCTCTGAAGAGTGACTCATGGGGTTTTGATCTGTTAGAACGTAAGAATGTAAAAAGTGTCTGAGCTAGCCATTTCTAACTTACTATGTTGCTGCTTTAATTCGTCCTACAAACAGACTGTCCATCTATCCTCTTGAGACGGGGATTGCATCCCTCTGTGATTACTCTAAATGGCCACTAAAGGTCACTCTTACTCCATTTTCTTGGTCCAGTTTTGAAACCTGAGTCCAGGTTTTACAATCTGTGAAAAACCCATTTTTGCCCTAGAAATGGATGCATTTGGGATTGGATTTTGGGGGAGCCAAGAAGTACTGGTTAGCACAACCATCCAGTTCAGGAAGGAAAAGAACCTACCTGTATAAGTTAGAGGTTTGAAACAGATGGTTTGTGTTACCCACATTAACACATTTCTAAGGAAGTTATCAAAATTCATAAAAAGTTAATTTTAAAGTAAACACTGAGCAGATGTGAAATTCAAGACCAAATTCGGACCGAGAATGAAAATATCTGATTTAAAGGAGAAATCATTAATTTTTAGGAAGCACATTTAAGACCTCAAATGCTTATTGAGTTAATAAATTATAACTGATCTGATTTGAAGAAAGGGGAAGGGAAAGTTAGAAATAGCACTTGCCAAAAATTCAGCAGGTTAAATCATCTATAAAAATAAAGGCATTACATAGAAGAAGGGTCATTTCCTTTTTGCATATAAGTGTTTGGGATATTCAGGAAATGCCTATATTTAAAAGTATTGGATTTCTCATGTCTGTGAAAGCTCGGCACAATTTACAGGAGACTCATTTCAAATAGCCAGTATAGATACCTCATCTCACTAGGAGGAAGGGTGACATACATTAAAACAATTAAAGAGTTCTTTAACTTCAAAAATGACAAAAACATTTTTTTTAATGGTAAAATTTCAAGTATTAAGATTGTGGAAAATAAAATACATCATGTTTTTCTGGAATTGTAAGTACTCAGTGATTTTTGGCAATATCTAATGAAAAAGAATGTTTATTCTTCTAAACCTAACAAATTACTTCTAGGATTTACATAGAAACACTCATTTGTCCAAGGAATTATGTATAATAAGCTACAGTGATAAAAGTAACATGACCTAAAAGGTCGTTGTTTAGAGACTAGATAGTTCTGTACTACAGAATATCATTCATTAGTTTAAAAAAATCCTTTAGGAGCTATAATGGAAAGTTTTTAAAGATGTTTGAGTGATGAATAACACAATTGCCATTAGATAACTAGAGTTGAATAGTATTTTTATTTTTATTTTTATTTTTTTTTTTTAAAGATTTTATTTATTTATTTGACAGAGAGAAATCACAAGTAGGCAGAGAGGCAGGCAGAGAGAGAGGAGGAAGCAGGCTCCCTGCTGAGCAGAAAGCCCAATGCGGGGCTCGAACCCAGGACCTGGGATCATGACCTGAGCCGAAGGCAGCGGCTTAACCCACTGAGCCACCCAGGCGCCCCTGAATAGTATTTTTAAAATCTCAAAATTAAAATGCTAGTTTGAACTGTATGAAATTGTCAATATTCAGCTATTTTTAACTGGAAAAAAAAAAAGGTAATTTCATATGGTTCAACCTGTATATAGAAATAAGAAAGTAAACTAATTTTTTCCAAGAGTACCCAGTTAGAAATGTTGATATGAGGGAAACTTTAGGCAGGTAAAATTTTTTTTTTCAAATAGAGTGTGCTCATGTATTGTGAAAATAAAAATTTTTATGCGACTTCCCTCCCTCAAATTTTAATATTTTAAATCCTCATCTACATTTATATGTATATAATATATGTTATATCATATATGTGTGTGTGTCTGTGTGTGTTTATATATCATGCCAAGCAAAATATTAGGTAGAGGTCAGCTAAAGTCAATCTGTCCTTCAATATAATATGTTAATAAGAGTAGCTGTAGGTACTACTCTTAGTTCTGCAGAAAAGCCAATCCTCTCTCTAAGACGTATCATGCAAATTTATAGGGCTGACTTTGCATGGGAATCTCTCACTCAGATTTTAGGATACGTGGTATAAGTCCTTCTATATATCATATACCAATAATATATCAACAAATTTTGAACAGAAAAGGCAATATACTTGGCAATTTCCTTTTTTACTCACACAACAGTCCCCACAATAACATAACATTATAGATGTTTCTGGTAATTTAGAAAGGTAGAGAAGTTGACATCACAGCAGATAATTATGTTTAAAGAAGATATTATACATCTCTTCTCTTAAAAGTTTCCTTTTTTACTTCTGCCCCCACAGGCTCTGACTTACCCACTTATTTTTCACCTCTCCTTCCAACCGTCCTTTATGAGTTGTCACTAGAGAGCCCAATTACCCATCATTCTATCAGAGCAGTTCAACTCTTGCCAAGATCTTATTTCAAACTCAGCCTGACATTTACTTTTGCTTATCCCAACCTTCCAGGATTCTCTGATGAACAATGCCATCTTATCCTTTAATATTATCTACTCTTTCTAGAATATAACTGTGAATTAAGTTGCAGTTTACCTTATCATATTTAACTGGTATATAGATTAAATAAAATCTAGCCTCGATCTTCATCAATCTCAGAATCTGGGGAAAAAAAAAAGATGAGTCTACAATAAAAGTTTAGAGGTTAGATAAATTTGGGTAACTCTGAACTAAAATTAGTTAAATGGCTTTTTCTTAACTGCACTCTGAGAAGGTTGAGAACATTTATTATGTATGGGGATTCTTCAACAGATGGATCTACTGTATATTATTTCAAACCTCTTTGAAGACAAAACTCACAGAACTATAGAACTCAGAGAGTTCTATAAAACCTACAATTGAAAACTGGAAAACACCCGGTTATAGTACAAGGGAAAAATATATATATTAAACCACGAATATAACACAATGAAGGAAAAAAAATCAGTAATTGCTACAAGGGGTAAAAATCAGAAAAAAGTTTCAAAAGAATAACACTTTAATGTAAAGTAATTTTCTGAGATCTCCCTTGTTCCAATTAATTCTACAAATTGTTGTCAGAATAATCTTCCTAAAGCACGGTTTTAATCATGTTATTTCTGAGTTCAGCACCTATTTCTTACCCTATAGTGGACATCACACTTAAGGTTCCTCTCATTCTTTTTTTTTTTTTTTTGAGATATATATTTTTAAAGATTTTATTTGTTTATTTATTTGAGATAGAGAGAGAGAGATTGAGAGAGAGTGAGACAACATATACGTGAGGGGCGGGGTGGAGGGAGAGGGAGAGAGAGAATCCCAGACTACACGCCCAGGGCAGAGCCCTACTTGAAGCGCAATCTCATAATCCTGAGATCATGACCCGAGCTGAAACCAAGAGTCAGATGCTTAAGAAACAGAGCCACGCCAGCACCCCAGGTTTCCTCTCATTCTTGTCTTGCTACTTGCTACTACAGTTTCATTTTCCTTCTCCCTCTCATACAGTCCATGAGCTCTACAAACTAAAACTAGTCAGTCCCTCGCGTATTATAAGTGTTCAAAAAGGTAATCTTTTCAATGAGCCCAAAAAATCACTCTCAGTGGTAACAAATTTATACTGAGCTCAATATTTTTTAAAAGCTTTAACAAATCAAATCTTACTTATTGAAAATGATCATAAAAAATAGGCAAGGAATTATTACTAACTGTGTGACTGGAATATTCAATATAATTTTGTCTCACTCTGATCCCTAACTTTTATTCAGTGAAGAATAATGCTCCTCTATTCCGGAGTGAAAATTTCAGTTAGTCACAAGGCTTTTCTGCTGATTTTAATAAGATGTGTTATGGCCACAAAGGACAACTACAGTTTAGTACATAGTACCACTCCAAATTTAACCTAGCATTTAATTTCTTTTGCAGCTGAAATCAGCCTTGGGCTAGAAGCCAACAAAGAAGAGACCACAAGCCTTCTGCTTCGAAATGCTCATACGTCCCCTCTGTTACTCCACTGTGCTGTTTCACTCCTATCTAAAGTGGTCAGGAGGAAGAGAAGAAGGTGAGGGTAGTAGGACACTTCTCATTTCACACTGAAGACTTCATATTATCTAGGCTTGGCAAAATATTAAAAAGGATTCTCTCTCCTCCCCAGACTCTTATTCTGAATCTAGCAGGATCCTGGAAGATGTGACTATTTCCTCTGACTGGCCTACTGGGACTCTTTTCTCATCTCTGGGTTTCTAGAAGTAACAGGACAGTCTCTTTCTCCTGAGATTTCTTCCTTCTTCCAGCCCTGTTGAACAGGACCCCAAATTACCCCTCAGTCTTGCATGGCCCACTTCTAGATAGAGGAGACATTTTGGAATTGCTTGACCAGTGAAACTGAATCAACTCTGGGCATGTAGGTTTCCCCTACACCTAGGCTCCCCCCTCCACACAAGCAGTTTGTCAGCCTTTCAATTGTTGTCAAGATTACCTGGACAAAAGATGGATCCAGTTCAGAGTTCTTTCTGTCTCACTTCTAGCTCTCTTTTTTTCCACCCTCTGGGCTTTCTTCTATTTTCTAGTAGGAAAAAAGAGTCAGTAGTCAGGTTCCTGGTTATTTCATATGAAAATTTTCATATGCAGATTTATCTCACATATTGACAGGTAATATATGGGACCTCAGTGGAAATTTTAAAAGGAAGGGTCATAATCTCACCTGCCCTCCCACCCAGGCTGACACATAAAAGCCAACCAACCAAACAGACAAACAGAAGTTGGTGTTCTAGACCTTACCAAGTATGTCACGGGTTATTTTATTTTATTTTATTTTTTTAAGGAAAAAAAAATGTGCTGCTGTTATCCTGATACGCAGGAGAGAGGGAGTGCTGCTGCCTGGGAGGAATTAACAGGGCAAATTATACGGTGGCCCTTAGGGCACAGGGACCAGTCCGTCCCTGGGTTTTGGCACTGTGTAGGCCCTGGCAATGACTAAGATCAGACCACCCAACATTCGGACGGGTAGAAAAGCTTAGAGCACCTTTAATTTGATTTAGAGAAGTAAACGAAGGTGATGTTTGTTTACTCAAGTGTTTTGGTGTCAAATTTATAATGCTCTACAGAGATAAACCCAGCCTTCTGCCTCCTTCTCCTATATTTTCCCCAGCACAGCATGGTTCAACACCCAAATAAAAAGGCGTACACATCTGTGTGGCACTTTATAGAAATGGATATAGTGTGGGTTATTTTTAATCTATGGTGTAAGCATTTAGCCTCTTTTGCAATTAAACAGGAAATGTGATGAAAACTCATTAAGTTAAAAAAAAAGTTACATTTATGTTTTTAAATCAATTAAGACTTTCCAAAAGTGAGAATCATGACCTAAACAAGTGGACATATGACTTATTGCTGTGCATGCTAAGAGTATTTGCTGGCTTATTTGCTAAAGAACATTACAGAACCTCTACACTGGATAGGGATAGGATATGTTAAAGCAGAAATTAACTTGTAAGGAGAATATAGTCATCTTCCTATTATGTTTACTCCATTAGCACCCATTAAAACAGTGTTGCTATTAATTTCAAGTGGAAAATATTGATGCATATCCCAATAATTACATATCAGAGCTTGGTTCCTAGAATGTCCATTGTTGACATTTCTATTCAATATTCACCACATATGAGACACAGTTCATAAAAGTTTCTCATGTAAGTATAATGTCTGTCCCCAAAAGGAAATCAGTCTGCTTAAAATTAGAGCTCTTTTCCCAAATGACATTTATTTAATGAAACACTCTAATTCCTCACACTTTTCTCTGAAAGGAAATAGCCAACAACAAAACAACAAAAATGGCAGAAGATTCACCAGAATCCAGAACACAAGTAATCTGTACTTCTACCTGTAATTTAGAATTTTAGTTGCCTTCTCTATGCAGTTCAACTTAATAGAGACTATCGTTTCAAACTTTCCCTTACATAGAGGTTTTGTTTCAAAAGGTAAAAAAGGACTTTTCTGAACAGGTGCTATCACAACTAAATATTTTCAAAACATTTAATCCATTATTTAAATAAATAAATGTTCCCATTTCATAATCATTGGTACCTAAAACACCCGTTCAAGTTGAAGATTTATAAGATTACCACAACTTCCAATCTTTGCTTTTTACTAGTGATTTTCTCTACCCAGTCTTGCATATCCTTTCCCTATACCAAAATAATTCTATAATCCTGAGTGAAAGATGTCACTTATTAATGATATTCTTTCTTAATGACATTAATGCTGTCATTTTCTTAAGGACATTGCTTATTTCTTAGAATTTTTATTATTTCTATCCTTACCAATCAAGTTAACATTGAAAATATGATGTAATGAAGTATTTGAGTCAATCAGAAATATAACAAAACAGAATGTGTGCTGGTAAAAACTGGCTGTTTTTCAGTAAGAACTGCCATGAAATTTATCTTCATAAAATCCTCACTGACTATAAAAAGAACTATGAGTGTTAGTAGAAACAAACTAGAGAATCTCTAAGAGGCCTCATATGAAAGTCCTCTGTTTTTTAACAAAAACAACTCTGTAGTAAGTGGGTAGGAAAACTTAAGATGTTATAAAAAATGTGCTTCAATTGCATATTTATATAGAGAAAAAGTACCTTGACATTTACTATATGTCACAGACAAAAGTCATATTGCCAGGTGTATAAAAGATGTAAATGTGAAAAGGAAAACTTGGTTTTTAGAGTGGTGCTGTCCCATATAATAGCTATGAGCCACTGATTCTTGAAAAATACAATTTGCAAAATCAATTCCTCAGTCACACTAGTCACATTTTAGGTGCTCAACATAATAAGTATATATGGCTAGTAACTACTATATTGGAAGGTGCAGAAATAGGACATTTTAATCACAGAAAGTTCTATCAGACAGTGCTGTTTAAGAGAAAAACACAGGATAACATCTTAGTGAACTTGTAAGTCACTTTGTAGGCAACAATTGGTTTAATAGGATACTAAAAGTGTTAACTATAAAGAAAAAATTATATACAAATAGCAAATTAAAATAGACATTTCATTTCTGTTTATATACTTTCATAAAACTATAAAAGTGAAAAGAATTTTAGGGCTGTTTAACTGTAAAACTATCATTATATAAATGGACATCTTTAATTTAATTTGACATGTGAGACGTTTTACATAAATTAATTTGCTGTTAGATTTAAGAGGAGACAGTTATAGATTCAGGTCCAGTTCTATTACAATATTTTTTCATACTTTTTAAAAATTGAAGTATAATTAATAGAGTGTTATATTAATTTCAGGTGTACAATATAATGATTCAACAATTCTATATATTGCTCACTGCCCATCAAGATAAGTGTACTCTCAATGCCTTTCACCTATTTCATCTATTCCCCACCTACCTCCTCTCTAGCAACCACCAGTTTGTTCCCTGTATTTAAGAATTGGGCTTTTCCTGTTTGTCTCTTTTTTTTCCTTTGTTTATTCATTTGATTTGTTTCTTAAATTCCACATATGAGTAAAATCATACAGTCCTTGTCTTTTTCTGATTTATTTCACATAGCATTATACCCTCTAGGTGCATCCATGTTGTTGCAAATGGCAAGATCTCATTCTTTTTTATAGCTGAGTAATATTCCACTATATAGAATTACACACACACACACACACACACACACACACACACACACATCCTCTTTATTCATTCCGCTTTTGATGGATGCCTGGGTTGTTTCCATATTTTGGTTATAGTAAATAATGCTGCAAAAAACATCAATATATCTTTTTTTTTTTTTTGGATTTTATTTATTTATTTGACAGAGAGAGAGATCACAAGTAGACAGAGAGGCAGGCAGAGAGAGAGAGAGGGAAGCAGGCTCCCCGCTGAGCAGAGAGCCCGACTCGGGACTCGATCCCAGGACCCTGAGATCATGACCTGAGCCAAAGGCAGCAGCTTAACCCACTGAGCCACCCAGGCACCCAAACATCAATATTTCTTGATGTGAATTTCACTGGTACTACTATAGAGAATGAGTACTCCATAATTATATTATTCAATAAATTAATAAACTCAAGCATCTGTCTACTAGTTTAGGATAACCATTATCTAGGCCCTGGCCAGTTCCTTCCCAAGTTTATACCATCTTATTAAGTAGCACTACATTCATTTCATTGGTTGCTAAATTAAAAATCTAGTAGCTAACTGTGATTCTTTTTTTCCCTTTACACACACATTTAATTCATTTCTGGATATCCTTAAGGGCATTGCTTACATTCACTACCATGTTTATATATCAATAGGAAATTTTCTGAAGTAACAATCCAGATTGAAGGATTCAGTGGTTCAGCAGAATTTGTTTTTCCCTCAGGCCCTTTACTGATAGTCCTATAATGAAAAACAAGAGAAGATGGTAAGAAGCCAAAGTCTCAAACATTTCAAACAGATATTTCAAAGTTCAATTTGTGCCATATTGTTTTTACCATGCTTAATCTTTTACCACTCACTTGGAAGTGAATTTATTTTGTTCAAAGAGGTTGCTCAGATGTCTGCTCTGCTTGGTTTTCAGCAACATAGAGAGGCTGAGATGAATAAAGCTCATGGGAGAGCACATCAGAGAAAGGGCTCAAAGCAGTAGTCTGCAGAAGCTCTTCACCCTGGGACAAGATGAGAGGAGAGAGAGCCAAGCTGAACAAGAATCACACATCACTCTGTGATGGAACCTCAGAAAGATGTGTTCCGGGGTGGTTGCAGCATCATACAGAGTCTGGCACAACTTCTGAGGAGATTTCATCAGGATATCGCGGCTGCTGGTTTTGAATGCCATTAAAGATCTGAGGTCACTCTTTGGCGTCAGAACAAAATACTTTGACTCTTTGGTTTTTGCCATTGTCTTTTTTCAACAGTAGAATGCAATAATTTAATCTTTATCTGATTATCTATTATGATTGATAATAGTACTAGTATCCAATAGTACTAGTAGCCAATATATAGCCAATAGCACTAGTAGCCTGTATTAACTATTAAACAATAAGCAACTAGTAGCTGATTACTATATGTCAGGGACGGTCCAGTGTGCTCATGTGCACTCAACACCACTTTCTCCTAACAATGCCAGGAAGCAGGTACTATAATTGTCTCATTTTATGGATATAAAGACAGAAGCATAAGGGAAGTTAAGTAATTTGTCCTAAATGACACAATCAGTGAGTGAAGGACAGAATGTGGTTTAGACTTCAGAATCTGTGATCTTAACCATTATAGGGGTTTAAATGGAAGGGCCTTGAGAGGCCAGGAAGGTAATGATAGGAGTTGACTTGGACTGGCAAAGTCTGAAGTCTAAAGTAGGGTATTGTGGGAATCTCTGGCAAATTGGCAAGGTTTGGGCCAACTCACCAACAAATCATACCAGTAGCTGTATTTATTAAAGTGAAAATAATGTCAAGAGCTTAACTTCATCTAAGTTGCTTAACTACAGATACAGATACAAACCTCTCTTTTCCAAGTTCCCTAAAAAGTTATTACACCTCCTTATTTCTGCTCTTAATGAATTTCTAAATATTTTGAAGGCTCGGCTGCATGGTTTCTGCAAGCTCTAGAGTTCCTGGATTTAGTGTGAACTATATTCTAGCTCCTTTGTATGTGCTATATTCTCTCTTGTAAGCTTTGAGAATTTTCTTTTTTTTTCTTTGATAATCTTAAATTTCACTATACTGTATCCAGACATAGGTTTTCTTCCTTATCTTTCTTCTATGACATATCATAGACTCTTTCAATCTGAGGTTTTTACCTTTTTATTAATTCTGAGAAATATTCCTTTATTATTTCTTCAAATATTTCCTCCTCTTGATTTTTGTCTTTCTTTTCAAAAATACTATTTACAATGTTTCATTTATGGTCTTCTCCCACATATCACTTAACTCTTTTTTAAGTTTTCTATTTATTTATCCTTTTCTGATTTCTTCCAGAATGTTCTTTTTTTTTTTCTTCCAGAATGTTCTTAAACTAAACTTCCAATTCTGTACTTTATGGATTATTTATACCAACTATTGCATTATTTATTTAATCTATTATACCTTTCACACATATTTCTGCTTGGTTCTTTTTATAGTCTCTTAACAATGTTTCATATTTTAAATAACTTCTGTTATTTCTTCTAGTTATGATGTTAAGTTATATTATTTGGTCATTTATTCTACTTTCTCTGTTTCCACTGGAATATGAATCCTAATTTATCTGTAGTTTTGAAATATTTGTGCATTGAAAATCTTCTTCTCCCTCTCTCCCTCTCTCTGTGTGCCTGTGAGATCATATTCCCCTGGGGTTATTGGATAATCTATCTGGAAATGCATAAGGGAGAAAAGAGGTGGATCTTGCCATCCCTGCTAGCTCAGCATTTTGGCAGAAATTGGAACTGAAACCTCTTTTCTACTTTTTTCTATTTTATTTTCCAGATATGGTAGAGAACATATGCCCTGACCACAAAGCAATAAATTTAGAAGTTAATAATTAAAAATATAAATAAAATTAACTTATACTTGGAAATTTTTTAAAAATTGCCAAATAATTCAGAAGTTAGAAAGAAATCAAAGGGGCGCCTGGGTGGCTCAGTGGGTTAAAGCCTCTGCCTTCAGCTCAGGTCATGATCCCAGGGTCCTGGGATTGAGTCCCTCATCGGGCTCTCTGCTCAGCAGGGAGCCTGCTTCCTCCTCTCTCTCTGCCTGCCTGTCTTCCTACTTGTGATCTCTGTCAAATAAATAAATAAAATCTTAAAAAGAAAAAAAGAAAGAAATCAAAAAGGAAGATTTAAAAGAGCTAGAACTACATGATAATAAACCCTACATATCAAAATGCATAAGGCAGCATAAGTCATGATTTAAAGGAATATTATTCTTTTAAATGTACATATTAAAAAATAAGGAAGGCAGTAAATGAATGAGATAAGGTTCTAACTTTTCAATTCAGAAAATGAGTAACTACATAAAATACAGTAAAAAGAAAAAAACAGCATAAATTGTAAAATTGAAAATAAAGATATAACAGAGTATCAAAAATATAGTCAGGTAGGGGTGATGTGAGCAAGATGGCAGAGTAAGAATCCCCAGACTTTCCTTCTTCCAACAGAGAAAAAAAATTAATAGTAATACATAGACCAATTCCTCAACAGATATAGGATATCAGTTTTGAAAATTTATCTAAGGTGGACAAATACTTTGAAAACTGTAACTTACCACATCAGATTCAAGAAGAAATTAAAAGCTTAAGAAGTCTTGGAAATACTAAAGAATAAAAGTAATAGTTAAACAAAAATATCCTCCAAATAAAGCTTAAGGCACAAGTAGTCTCATTGGCTATTTTATTAAACTTTCAAAAAGTGGATAATCACTAACTTAGAAAATTCTAAGACTATACTCCTAGACTAAAAGTGCCTTGCATAGCCAGATAACTAGTAAAACCAAAAGTGGCTTTAATCATATTTAGTTGATCCATATCCAATCAACCTGTGTCAGAAAGTCAACCAATAAGCAACTGCCTTACACTTTGAAATTCAGTCAATTGGCAACAAACTCACTGTAAGTCATACTTTTAAAACTCACGTCAATCTACTTCTACCTGTGTGATCAACAACAACAAAACATACACATAGGTAGCCAATAGAAAACATATTTCAAAGATTAATAACAATCTATTCCTGTCTCTGTAACCAATATAAACCTCTCTTTAAGAATAATAACTCACTTCCACTCCTCTGCCCAACACAACACAAAACACACTCTTTGCCAAAATCTTACATAGGCAGCAGTTTACTTTTTTCAACAAGACTCCCATAGCCCTTTGGTTGTAACATTCTGTAGAACCCTCAAACCAATAAGCATGTTGACCGGATACCCTGTGCTCACATACCTTGTCCTTCAAATTTGCTGCCAGAAGAGCTTGATTAAAAGTGAACACTCTTGGGGCGCCTGGGTGGCTCAGTGGGTTAAGCCACTGCCTTCGGCTCGGGTCATGATCCCAGGTCCTGGGTTTGATCCCCACATCGGGCTTTCTGCTCAGCAGGGAGCCTGCTTCCTCCTCTCTCTCTGCCTGCCTCTCTGTCTACTTGTGATTTCTCTCTGTCAAATAAATAAATAAAATCTTTAAAAAAAAAAAAAAAGTGAACACTCTTTTTGTAACATTGTTGTTTCTAACACTTTTTTTAAACTAGCATTTATAACCAAAATGTTTTCATATATGGCAACTAGGTCCAAATCATGGCATATGACAGTTAGAACTTTTGGTTTGGAGGGACATCATATGGTAAAGAAAATTAGATATAGGCCTTTGTACAAAGTCATTATTTTTTGTTGCAGCATCTGAAAAAAATTTTTTAGTTAAGCTGATTATCCTTTTCTTCCCTTTTGTTCGACTCTTTGTATAAAGTCTAGTCTCATGTGTTTTTATTTTGCCCTGGGTTGTCTTGTGTTGAATATATAAGAGAGTGCTTCATAGGGGAGCTAGGAAAAACATGCTAGCAGATCATTAATCTTAACAGGCTGCAATGACTGAAGTCTGTAAGCAAGGACGCATCACAGAGAAGAAAAACAAATCCATGGAGATATTCAGGATTTGGCCCCCAATTCTAAAAAGAGACAGTGGAAAGAATCAAGTTATAAAACGCATGAGATTAAGATAACACTGGATAGTTCCAAATTGGCACTGGATAAACACTTCTATGAGGCAAACCATCATATTTGGGACACATTGGCCTTTGTAGTAAACAAACACTAAAAAGACATCTTTTTTAGGATAGCAAAGGATATGTCCAATTAATGCCTCATCTGTAACTTTATTTCCTTGACCAGGTCTAGGAAATCTTCCAGAGAGCCTTCCAGTCCCTTTTTATAATATTTTAGTTATATATACCTGTTTCCTCATAGTCCTCTAATGTTAGCTGACAACTGTTGTCCAGCATCTTAAATGATTCTACATAACCTTTGTCCTAATAGATGATACAACAAATGATTCAAGCCAAAAACAGGATAAAATCATGCTGACTGAAACTCAATGGAAAATCCGACTTCAGACAAAAGAGGAATTTTCCAAAAAGAATTAGTAAAATTGGTGGAAAGCTGGAGTCCTTGCTGATCTCATAGACAGCTCTGGTTGATGGAAAAAAAAAAAAAGAGGACCCTGAAAATTTTATAAGCTCCCATTCTATCAAGAAATTGTTGATTATTCTATAGCCAGGTGTATAGTAGTATAACAAACTATGAATATTTGGTTTTTGCCCTGTGTTCTTGGCACAGAGCTTCAAAATCCTTTGGAGTGTTGATGGAAGTGTATTTTCTAACTCAATAAGCCCATCTTGACAATAAGTTTATGGTAGCAAGGTAACTCATGTAAGACCCACAGAAAATCTCAACGAAATGTCTGGCCAAACATGTAATAAGAGGATTGAAACTTTCAGGCCTACCTCCCAATCTCTGGACAGAGGAGAGGAGCTAGAGATTCAATTTAATTACATGGCCAATAATTTAATCCATACCTATGTGATGAGGCCTCAATAAATACTCTTGAACAAGAAGGTTCAGAGAGTGTCCAGGCTGGTGAACACATTGATGTTTGCGGAGAGTGGTTTGTCTGTATTTCAGGAGCAAAAAACATGAAAGCAGTCTTGTGGGACTGAAATCTTCAACCTCTTGGATTTTTGAGGTAACTCTGAGTAATGAGTGTCAGAATTGAATTGAGTTGTAGAGCATCCAGTTGGTCTCAGAGAATAGTAGAAGAGGGGTTTTAAACCTGTTTAACAGATGACAATTTCTATGACCACACCTTTGAAGACAGCCAATTTTCAGGGTACTCACTCCAAATTATGCTTCTAAGACTATTATTATCCCACTCCCACCTCTGTAACCAATACAAACCATGCTTCTGTAACGTTATCACCCCTCTCCTGTCCCTGTATCCATCATAACCCAGTGCAGATCTTTCCCCAAAAACCACATGTCATCAGCTTTTTGCTTTTAATATGTCTATACCTGACCAGTGTAGTTCTCTGTTAGTTAAAGAAAGCATAAATTTAAGCTTTTTGGTTAGAGGTATGGAGTGATGATCTGATGTTTTGACACATATGTAAACTCTTTCATAAATGGTAGAAGAAGGAACACTCCTCACCTTACTCTGAGAATGTCAATATAATCTTTAAAGCACTCTGGAAATGATAATACAAAAAAGGAACTTCACAGACCTATTTATCTAATGGCTAGAGATGCAAAACTCCAAAAGAAATAATGTTTTGCTATTAATACAGCAGATTAAGAAAACACATCATGGCTAAGTTCAGTTTGTCTCAGGTGTGTAAATATAGCTCCATATTAGCATTAACAGATTGCATCATATCAACAAACACAGAAAAGCCTTTGATAATAATGTAAAAGTACACCTAAATTTTGAATTTTTTTTGTAAATTAGGAATAAGAGGCAAATTCTTCAAATAATAAAACCACTTATGAAAAACTTACTACAAATATGATTCCAAATGGGGAAATTTAAGAAGCATTCCATTTAAAATTAGAACAAACAAGTTATTCCTATCATCAATTCTACTCAATATTGTATTTTAGCTCAAAATGCAGAAGACAAGAGCATTATTATCTAAGGAATGAAAAGGAGGAAAAAAATTGTTGTAACTAGTAGATGATATAATTTTTTACATAGAAAATCCAAATAAACTACAGATAAACTATTAGAAATAATAGGAAAGTTGAGAAAGGTGAATGGATATAAGATTAATATATAAAAATCATTTGTTTTCCACATACTAGTCATCAGCTGAGATCATTAATAAATATTTTTATGATGATGACTATGCAATATCTAGACTGTAGGCTAAAATGAATGGCATTGAAATTTAAAAACCAACTTCCAATTCTATATTGTTATTATTTAAATTAGGTGGGCTTTTGTTGTTGTGGCTACTTACTTCTTATAAAGCAAAACTAAGAGAAGGAATGATTCTACCTATGGGTAGTACACTTCAATAGGTCAATAAATCATTTAAAAAGTATTTCATCTCATTTAGAAATATATTTCTAATAATATTTTATGTTTAATATCATATATCAAATCTTATATTAATGCTAGTTTTGTTTAATTGTATGCTATTATATTTATAAAAATAAGTCAAATGATAACTCTAATCACTCTAGTAAACTCAATTGCCATTCACTCTTTCCTTTGCCCAGGGGGACCCCCACTCTCTGTGCTCTAATTGCTTCTGCTGTGGCTTGGAAAATGCCCCAGGCAGAAAGCCAAGGTGAACTTGGAGGTCACTTCATATGTTTCCTCTCTTTCAAGGATCACAGCCCTGTGCTATTTGGGGTCCAATGCTTAAAAACAGTTGCTTCATATATTTTGTCCAAATTTATAGTTATTTGCTCAAGGGTAAGCTGATACGTGTTACTCCCTCCTGGCTGCAAATAGAAATTAAGAGTAATGTTTTAACATGTCACTTTTTATGACATTCTAAAAACTACATCCTTTGCAAATATTTAATTTGTGATGAAAAATTTTAGGTACAGACTTAATATACAAGTGTTGGAGTGGGTTGCAGAGATTAAGAGAAGGATTATGAGATTAATATGTACATTTTTATTTGTGATGCTTATAGATAAAATCAGTAGGTTGTAGGCTATGAGGTTCTAAAAATTGGAAGAGAAGTCCCATGCTAGAAATTGATATTTGGAGTTGTTGGCATACAATCTCATTTTTGAGTTCCTGAGTAGATGAAATCACCTAGTAGACACAGTATATTAAGGAAGAAGAAAAGTACCTAGAAACTAGTTCTGAGAAGCTCCAGTATTTAATTGTTATTTGAAGAGGAGGAACCAGAGAAAAGACAAGAAATAAGGAGAAAAGAATATAGGAGAGAAAATATGAAAATGCAATTTGCAAAGGCCAGAGAAAAATTATATGAGAAAGATGATGAGTGGTCCACATATTAAAAGTGCAATGAGATTAAGTAAGACAGACTGGAAGGAGACTGCTAGACCTAACAGAGTAAGATCATCTTAAGTATATTTACATTGTGATGCTCAGTTTTCAGAGGGAAGTGTGGAGACTCAGAAAGGATAGTGCCATGTGCAAGATAGCTTAATGGCACAACAGGATGTGGTCCAAAGCACACAAAACGAGATTAGCCTTAGATAGGAGAGCTTTGGCAAAACTCCTTCTAGAGGGATTAAGAACAGCTTTCTTTAACCCTCTCTAATCCACTCACATGCCTAGATAGAACCAAGAGCACTCTTAACATTAAGAACATATTTTTTTAAACAAAGAGGGAACCAACCTATTTTTTAAGGTAAAAAGGATGTGGCATCACTATCCACTCCTCCTGTTTTCCCACCCTGGTTCCAGGGCAGGATGTTTTAATAGTTTGGGAATTCATTCCCTGGTGGTTTTGCTTGAAGTAAGATGCCACGTTGGTAACCATCCTGAGCTGTGACTTCACCACACTGGTTTTTATTTTTTGTTTTGTTTATTTGTTTGTTTGTTTTTTGCCAAGTTTCTGTTCAGAAAAATTCACAAGGGTCAGGTTGGATTGGAGGGTATAGTTCAAACAAGAATAAAGTGCCAACTATAGCAGTCTCATTGTTATACAATAGTTCCCCTTATCCATGAGAGTGTATTCCAAGACCCTGAGTGGGTGCCTGAAACTGTAGATAGCATTGATCCTATATATACTACAGTTTTTTTTCTCTATACATACATATCTATGATTAAGTTTAATTTATAAATTAAGCACAGTAAGTGATTAACAATAATAACTACTAGTAAAAAAGAACAATTATATAAAAAAGAACAATTATAACAATATACTGTAATGAAAGTTTTGTGAGTGTGGTCTTTTTCTTTCTCTCAAAGTATCTTATTGTACTGTCATCATCCTTCTTATGATGATGTGACATGATAAAACACCTATGTGAGGAAATGAAGTGAGGTGAATAATGTAGGCATTGTGACACAGTATTAAGTACTATTAATCTGCTGACTTTTGTCAGAAGGAAGATCATCTTCCAGATCATGTTGACCATAGGTAAATGAAATAATGGGAAGTGAAATCGTGGATATGGATATCTACTCTAGTACTTTTGTAAAGTTCTCATCCTCTGTTTCTCCTGCAAGCTCATGCACTTTAGAGCAAGTTATGCTTTCCAGTAGTTCCATCTCTCTCAAGAGTGTTATATTAGAAGCAAAAGCTCAGTTCTCAAGGACTAATTTCCTACTCAAAGAAGCAAAGAAAACATTGGATCAACAGGTTTATCTTGCTTAAGAAGACAAAATTTAAGCAACAGCAAGAATAAATCATTGTGCTAGATATTTTATAGGATTCATTTATTAACGCTGATGTATTTTTTTTAATTAATTTATTTATTTATTTGACAGAGAGATCACAAGTAGGCAGAGAGGCAGGCAGAGAGAGAGGAGGAAGCAGACTCCCTGCCGAGCAGAGAGCCCGATTCGGGGCTCGATCCCAGGACCCTGAGATCATGACCTGAGCCAAAGGCAGCGGCTTAACCCACTGAGCCACCCAGGCGCCCTAACGCTGATGTATTTTAAATCAAACTTGTGACTTACATGTTCTTACCAAGGAGAAATATTCATAAATGATATTTTATGTAAAAAGAATGTAGATTTATACATTTGGTGATAGAAAGTTTAAATGTATATCACTTTAAGGTTATTCTTTTCTTTATGAAGTAGTAAGGAAGATAATTTGCTAAGAAAATTAATCAAAATAATTGTAGACATAGTGCTAAAGTTGAAGAGAATGGGATGAATTTAAAAGGTACTCTCCAAAATTAAGAGAGACAAGACTAGAAAAACAGTGAGAAACTAGGTGACATTGTTGATTATTAAATTACATTGGTACCAATCTTCTGTCTGCTATATTTTCCCCTGGAGGTGGTCAGCAGGCTGCATTTAGTAAGAGAGAAAGTAGATAGTTGGAATCACAAAAATTAGGATTTTTCCAGGTGAAATTAATAAAAAGATTTACTGACAATGTCATTCAAGATATTGACCAGAAATTAATAAAGAAAGGGCTTCTAAACTTGGGGCAAATTGAATGGCCAAGAAAACTATGAAGTGACAGGCAGGCAAGTAGGAAAAATGGAAGAATATTCAAAAGATTATATTCAGTGCATGGGTGTCAAGAACTGTGAAGGCTTGAGATTTTACCCTATGTGCAAAATAATCAATTGGCTTGCCACATTTCATGGATGTAGGTAGAAGACACATCCTTAGTTCAGAGGCACATGATGGTTTATTATTCATAGGAATAAAATTAGCAAAAATAGAATCAATTTTGCACTGGTTCTCCAGGTCCCAATTTCCACAGGGCAACACAAAGGGCCAGATGACAGCTGTACCTGCAGTGGATTGATTACACGAAAGGAAACTTGAGTTTAGGGAACCCAAATGTTGCATAATGGTCAGTGAGCATGCCTACATTTGCTCTGTAGAAGATATTATATTTATTACACTGGATAGTAAAAGCCACTATCTTTTGCTCTGGAGGAGATGCCCTCTATCTTTCAAGGTTGTAAGCAAACATGCCTCTTGTTCTGGAGGGAGTATTTCTATATGTGAAACAATTCTCTATATATCCTTTCATTTAAAGATACTTCAGAACAAAGGGCAATCCATACCTCACTTTCTTTTTTTTTTTTTTAAGATTTATTTATTTATTTGAGAGAGAAAGAGAGAGATGGAGCGCGGGGTGGGGGTTAGGGAGACAGTAGAGAGAGAGGAAGAGAAGCAGAATCCCTGCTGAACACAGAGCCCTACCCTGGGTGGGTTCAGTCCCAGGAGACTGAGATCATTAACTGAGCAGAAATCAAGAGTCAGATGCTTAACCAATTGAGCCACGCAGATGCCCCATTACCTCACTTTCAAGATGTACAGAAGTGTGAGACAACCATGGAGACTTGTCTTCTGACAGTAGACCTCTATTTTGTGGATTTTGTGAGAGAAATAACTTCAGGTGATGACAATTTCGTGGCTTTGGTTTCGAGAGTTCATGGCTAAGAAGGTAAATAAACCAACAGTGGGATGTGCTGCTATTTAGAATATGGAAATTTCGTGGGATGATGGCAAAGATTTCAGTTGAAAGGAAAATAGGAGTTAAAGCCTTTAATGTGAAGTATAGGATAAAATGTATAATAATGTATCACACATAATATGTTCATAAGTATAGGACATATAACACATAGACAGCAAGGGATAAAAAGAGAATGTCTTATAGCTAGATGGTCTATAGCCTCCAACAGAGATTTGAGAGAATGAATATAATTGACAACATGAAGAAAATGGTTTCTACACTAAGCACGTTGAAAGATGAAGGCAAGGAAAATTTCTTTTTGAAATGTAATTGTTGTCTTAATTCTCAAGTATTAATAGATAATTCCAAGAAAACCCATTACAGATAGTCACTGGGGAGCTTGATGGCACTTAGCACATCATCTGATGTCAGAAAATGGAGATATATTCCATTGAAATGCCCCTGCAACAATGACTAAAAGACATTCCAAATCTATCCAACTCTAAAGTTCTTCTGGAACGTTTCTGTGTTGTAATCAGTTATTTTCTGTGTACTGTTAGAAAGAAGAATAATTCATCATTTATTCCCTCATAAAATATTAGGATTAGATCACAATAAAGGACCAATATCTTTTATTTGTTAAGACCCAAGTCTTTAGATTTGGGAGAACTAACTTTATCATTTAATATCATTTAACCCAGAGGAAATGAATTAAAGTCTCTACATTTGGTTTCTTTATCTATAACAGGGGATAGTGACAGGAAGATGATTATGAAGATGATGATGAAAATAATAATGGGAAGGAGGAGGAGGAGGAGAAAAAGGTGAAGGAGAAGAATTAGGAGGAGGAGGAAGAGAAGGATGAGAAGAAGAAGAAGAAAGAAGAAGAAGAAGAAGAAGAAGAAGAAGAAGAAGAAGAAGAAGAAGAAGAAGAAGAAGAAGAAGAAGAAGGAGAAGAAGAAGAAGAAGAAGAAAGTAGAAGAAGAAGGAGGAGGAGGAGGAGAAGAAGGGGAGAAGGAGGAGGAGAAGAAGAAGAAGAAGAAGGAGGAGGAGGAGGAAGAAGAGGAAGAAAGAAGAAGAAGAAGAAGGGGAAAAAGAAGAAGAAGAAGAATTAGGAGGAGGAGAAAGAAGGGGAGGGGGAGAGGTGGAGGAAGAGGAGCAGGAAGAAGATTGTTTTAGAGTTAAATGAGATAAAATATAAAGATCCTGATAACTAGAAAATAATCCATAAATGATCATTATTATCACTCTTTTCATTTTATTACTATGCTGATAGAAATTTCATCTTGTCAACAGATGGACATAAACCAACTACTCAAATCAGAAATTAGGTATTGGTCTCTAAGTAATCTTTTTTTTCAAAGATTTTATTTATTTATTTAACAGAAAGAGAGAGAGAGGGAGGGAGAGATCGATCACAAGTAGGCAGAGAGGCAGGCAGAGAGACAGGGAGAAGCAGGCTCCCCAGTGAGCAGAGAGCCCAACGCAGGGCTTGATCCCAGGACCCTGAGATCATGACTTGAGTCAAGGGCAGAGGCTTAACTCACTGAGCCACCCAGTTACCCCTCTAAATAACCTTAAGACATGCTTGAAATTATAGTGATTCCTCAACAGCTAATTCAGAAGCTACACTAACATTTCCATCTCAGTTTTAATCAGTCCATATCAGCTCAGCAGACTAAATGATTTTAAGGGCCTATTTCGGTTCTGAATTTTTTGAATAAATATATGAAGAAGTTACTGTCCCTGATTATAAAGAATACAAAGTTTGCCACATACTATGATATAGATTTTATCTCTCAGAACACCTTTAGTTGTTTCATGGTAACTGCCTTGAAAAGGACTCTAGAACATATGCAGATTCAACAGAAAAAATTACCATGCTTATTTTGAGAGTTTGCTACAGATAGAAGGAGGCTGAATACATCATAAGCCAAATACAGCAGAATGAAGTAGCATTTAATTTTGCCTGCTGAGAAAGGTTTTTACTAAGAATTTTGTATTTGAGTTGAGCCTGAGAAACAAAATGAGTAGAATCAGAAAGGAAAAATTAGGAAAGCATTTCAAGCAGAGAGACAATAGTAAAGAAAGACACGCATGAGATAAAAAAGATATCAAGTGCTTGGGAAATAGTGTCTTGAAAACAGCACTGGTAGCTGTAGGAGATGGGAATGCACAGTAAATGCACTTGAATGACGTACTAAGGATTTGGATTAATCAGAGGTAATGGGTGATCCTGATGGAACCAACATGGTAAATACATAAACGGATGGGATTTAAGATAACTGGCAACAGTGTATGATATATTTAGAGAGATAGGTGTTAAAAGTGGGATGAGATACAAAAATAGGCAAGTAATGATTAAGATCAATGAGTAAAATAGGCAATAAGAATTCAGCTTTGAGAGAGACCAGCATACTGTTGTGACTGCAGGAACTATGAGGAGAAAGGTGGGGAAATACAGATAAAGACACTTTTTCAGTATTCAATGAAGCAAAATAAGTAGATAACATGGCATTGAGTCAATTTTGTTTTGAACATGTTAAATTTTCAACCTCCTGTTGCAACTTTATAAAGAGTCCACCACATCAGGTGTTGGCAAACTTTCTGTTACGAACATTACAGTAAATGTTTTAGGCTTATTGGACCACACATTCTCTGTCACAACTACTTAGCTGAGCCATTGCAGTGAAAAAGCAGCCATAACAATGACTGAGTGGGGCTTTATGCCAATATAATTTAATGTGTAAAAATAAGTGGCCAGCTCAGGGACCTATAGTTGAGGTGACACTTGAAGATGTGGATGTGGCCAAGTTTACCCAGGAAAACAACAAAAACAACTAAGAAGGGAACCATGAGTTTTCTTGTAGAGGGCTGAGAATGAGGAGATAATTAAAGACACTGGAAAAGAGTAGTCAGACATGTAGGAAATTAACCAGCATGGAGCTGGGTCATAGAAGGGGAAAGATAACATTTTCAGGAGAAAAAAGTTGTCACTAGTGCCCTGTGTTGTAAGACTACCAAAGTAACTCCATCAGGGAGTGAATGATTCAGTCAGTCCAGTCAAACTGATGCCATATTTTCTAACATAATCCAGAAGAGAAAAAAAAAAACCAAAAACTTAAAGTAGTACTCTTGGTTGTGTTCAATTAATGGATTACAATAGTTATTTCCCTCCAGTATTTACCACACAACATCAAAATTAGGACAATGAATAGAAGGAATAACATGTAAAAGTTTAACATAATGAAATATTGCCGTGGCTGTCACTATAGAGTCATCAAATACCAGTATGGTAAGGCTCAGTTGGCTTGTGCCAGTTTTGTGATTCTTTTTCATGTCAGATGACAGAGTTGCAATAAGAAAATTTCCAATACAAACAGCATTATTGATTATTTGATATATATTTGATATAAACTCTTAAAAAATTATTTAGGAATCATATTTTTCTGAAACATTCCCAAATGGTACTGCTTTTTTTTCTGAAACTAGGATCTCCCCACTTCTTTTTTTTTTTTTTTTCAGTGTACCAGAATTCATTGTTTATGCACCACACCCAGTGCTCCATGCAATACATGCCCTCCATAATACCCACCACCAGGCTCACCCAACTTCCCACCCCCCCACTCCTTCAAAACCCTCAGATTACTTTTCAGAGTCCATAGTCTCTCATGGTTCATCTCCCCCTCCCATTTCCCTCAACCCCTTCTCCTCTCCATCTCCCCATGTCCTCCGTGTTGTTTCTTATGCTCCACAAATAAGTGAAAACATATGATAATTGACTCTCTCTGCTTGACTTATTTCACTCAGCATAATCTCTTCCAGTCCTGTCCATGTTGATACAAAAGTTGGGTATTCATCCTTTCTGATAGAGGCATAATACTCCATAGTGTATATGGACCACATTTTCCTTATTGATTCATCTGTTGAAGGGCATCTTGGTTCTTTCCACTTTTTTGGGGGGGGTATTTACCCCTAAAGATACAGATGTAGTGAAAAGAGGGACCATCTGTACCCCAGTGTTCATAGAAGCAATGATCATTGTAAATACCCAGTGGTGCAATTGCAGGGTCATAGGGAGACTCTATTTTTAATTTCTTAAGGAATCTCCACACTGTTTTCCAAAGTGGCTGCACCAACTTGCATTCCCACCAACAGTGTAGTAGGGTTCCCCTTTCTCCATATCCTCTCCAACACACGTTGTTTACTGTCTAGTTAATTTTGGCCATTCTAACTGGTGTAAGGTGGTATCTCAATGTAGTTTTGATTTGAATCTCCCTGATGGCTAGGGATGATGAACATTTTTTCATGTGTCTGATAGCCATTTGTATATCTTCATTGGAGACCCACTTTTTTTTTTTTATGGTGGAATAGAACTCAGAGAATTTTCTAAGAATAGTAAAAGAATGAAAAAAAATGATTCTTTTTTCTAGAAACAACATACTGCAAAAATATTTTCAAGCATTAAACTGAACTGGACAAAGAGAATTTATAAATCAATAGTCAAGGGCTAGTTAAAATTACACGTATTTCCTTCCTGAAGAATGTATGGTTTTTGTTCAAGATTTCAAGATTTCTATTGTGTATCTAAAGGAAGACATAATCCTACATCCTATTTGTGGTAATACTTTCATGGGAACCAAAGGCAACACATAATAAGCAAATAACAATTCTCATTGCTTCAGAATTCCAAACCTTGTAAAAAATGAATATTATTCACCAAGGTTTACTTAGCCACAACTCCCATTGGCTTTAATGGGAGTTTTGCCATGGCTTAAGATCACAAATAAGGTCCATGTTTCTGGTAATAAAAAGACTGCCCTGTTACTGTGGAGAAACTGTTAAACCACAGAGTGAAAGAAAACAGTTTCATGTCACTGGAGAAGTCTCCAAGTTGACTTCCATTAAAATGTAACCTTATAGTAGGATGTGGATGATTAGAAAGTACTTAGGATAAAGGACAAAGGTTACTTTCCCAAAAGAGAAATTGTGTTCAAGTGAATGGAGATTGTAGATGGGATGCCTAGGGATACTGGCTTCTTTCCCATTCTGACACTTACTTGACTTGTCTTCTTTGGCAAGTTTTACACAGGTCCTCCCTCTCCCCCTTGTCCCTTGTGCCAAATAGGGGCCCTGGTCAATTCACAGCTGGACTACCGTTACCTTTCCTTCCTATAATCCCTGCCTGCTGCATTTCTCCTCTCCATTCAACCTAATACTTTCCTGCTCATATCTTCATTCTTCATCATTTCAGCCCATGTTGTGCTCCTTTTTAAAAATCTCTCAGCAATTTCTCATCCTTATTTTCATGGAACTTGTGCTCTCACTTTTGGCCTTTAGTTTCTCAGTGAACAAAATCTGCTATCTGTTCATCCTCACCAAAGTGGTTTATTTCAGTGGAAATACTTACAAATCCAACAGAGATTGTGCATTGAGAAAAATCAGACCTTCTGAATTGCAAGAGCTAAAAATTGAGTGTCTCAACCAGATTGGGATTCAAGCAGGAAAATGAGTAGATATCCTACACAAATGATTAGATTTTTTCTTTTTTTTTAATTTTTTTTTATTTTAATGTCAGAGGAGGAGTTTCACCTAGGTTTGATTACGCAAAGCCTTTCTTTGCTTTTCCATATAAATAAAAATACGCACTTTTTTGTTTTGTCTTGTTTCAACTGGAATGAACTTTTGGTATTATCTATTCTGTGGTTTGAAAACCATTATTATTTTCACAGTAGAATTATTATTAAAGAAGTATCTTATGTATATATATTTCATGTGTATGTAACATATATATTAATATATTATGATATATATTTCATATATACTATATATATAATGTATATGTGTTTTTATATATATATGTGTGTGTGTGTGTGTGTGTGTGTGTGTGTGTGTGTGTGTATATATATATATATATATATATATATATTTCACATATATGTATTTCAAAGAGTTGTTGCATCGAGTTATGGTGGGACTCCCTAAGGGACTATTCACTCTATCACCATACAGGTCCTAAGAGGTTATTTGGGGCCATTAGAACTCCACTAGTATATTCCACCTTTTTCAATTTACAACTGAGAAAATTGAAGCTCAGAGAGTTTAAGTTTTTCACAGACATAGTTGAAGGCAGAGCTGGCATTAGAATTCAGTGTACTGATTCTTCTATTATTCTCTTTATAATCATGTTTTTATTGTTTGTTTGGGAAACCATCCATCCATCTTGAATGATCCTATGATGACTTTTAGAATAAATCATGCAAACAATGCCATTGCTTTTAATGAAGTTCTATGATGTCTATACAAAACAGCTTAGACTTTCCCTGATCACCACGCCAGTAACAAATTTAGGAGTTTTACTGGGCCAATTGTTTGTTTTAGCTAACTCAATAATTGAAATGGAAATTATTAGTATTTATGGAAAAATATCATGAATAAATATTGTACCTATTAAATATGTGATTAATATATTGAATTAATAATGTAAAGCTATTTGAGAATTCTTTACATCAGTGAGAAAAAAAGCAATATTTGAATTGTAATGGTCTCCTGCCAAACACATCCCTAACTTTGTGGAGCACAATCATAGGACAAGACTGTATATGGAGATTGATATGTTCTATATCTAAATATTTTAAGATTGTAAATTAAACTAGTCCCATAGCTTCCTGCCTTTCCCCTAAATCCCCCCACCTCAACCCTGAGGATTGTGCTTATATCCCTAAGGTTTCTGGAGTCCTGGGCTCTGTCCTGGATATAACTGGATTCTATAGATGGATCTTCTAAGGCAGACTAGGTGGAAACTGAGGCTGAACCCAGGACTTCTGGATGGTGTCTGGATCTAATAGAATCCCAAATGGGATTGACCTCATTAGGTTCCCCAGGGATCCGGGAAAGAATTTTCTTTCCTCAACCTCTTCTCTGACCAGCACCTCCAAGTTAAGCATCTTCCCAAACTGATCCTTGTTCTACAATTCTTAACTTTAACTTTTTTTCCATGCAGAACCCTGTCAAAAGAATAACCAACTTAACATGTTGAACAGCCAGCCATTCCCTGACAAAATATATTAGAAGTTTTTATGGTTTAATTCATGCTGATATTTTACATTTATATACATTTAGTGACATCTTGCCATGATACAGAGGAGGAATTCCCTGATCCCTTCTGATTAAGAATGAACAAACAGGGATGCCTGGGTGGCTGGGTAGGGTAAGTGTAGGACTCTTGATTTTGGGTTTAGCTCATGATCACAGCACCGTGGGATCAAGTTGGGCTCTTGCTCAGTGCGGAGTCTGCTTGTTCCTCTCTCTTCCTCTACCTTCTTCTTCCTTCCCCCTCCTCCCCCCTCCCAGCTTGCACAATTGTACAAGCACTCTCTCTCTCTCCCAAATAAATAAATAAATAAATAAATAAATAAAATCTTAAGAAAAATTAACAAACAAACGAAAAAATATCTTGTGAAGAGAAACATCATGATTATGTGATTGCCAGGCCAGATTATTGGGCATTTGCCATCTCTGGACTACCAAGAATTATAGAGGCAATTTAAAAAATGATTTGTTTGTTAAATGTTTCCTCATAATTGAAGTAAAGAATTGTTGAAAAAAAATTTGACTTTCTGAAAGAAATCATGTTCATAACTAGTTTATTCTGGCTAAATCATATATGAGACTTTTTGTTCCAAAGGAGGATGACTAGAATGTACAGTTCTTATAAATCTCTTACTCTTGAAATCAATTTGTTGAGTAAAAAAGAATGTCTCCACCATCAGCTAAATTCAGTAGCTAACATGACATTTTAAAAAGTTTAAAGACACCAAAAGCTTGGTACTTTAACATTAGAAATAGTTCTGCTTCTGTAATGTTTCTGCTCATGCTGTTATTTTCCACTGACAGGTAAGAGTGAGGTTTTGACACTCTTAATATAACATAGGGTGTTAATCTTATAATCACCCTGTCAGCACTTTCTGTCAGAGTGTTAATGGCCACCTTTCAGCCACTCAGAGGCTCTTGCCAATAAAAATAATACCGGCATCTAGCCAACCAGAAGTTATTCAGCTACTTTTTTTTTTTCATTTTTTTAAAGTAATGAATAAATTAAAAAAAAAAAAAAGTACCAGCCTTAGAGACAGAAGTCTATCTCTGTATCCTACTTCCTTATTTCTGTAGTCAATTCTCCACCTCGTTATAAGATTCGACCCTTTTCTTAGTCTGATTCTTTGCATTACCTTAATTTTGTTTGAGTATAGTTAACAGTGTTACCTCAGTTTCAGATGTACAGCATAATGATTCAACATCGCTATATTTTATGCTATGCATTATATTTGAACTATCCAAAGTATTTCTTAGTTTTTCACATAAATATTCCAAGAAAAAGATCTATCTTGACTGAAAATGTTAAGCTTCCTTTCAACCAGTTGGAAAAGGACAACTATAAATATACAATTAAAAAATCACCAAAAACCCAGGGCATTTGAAAGCAACAACTAATATCCATATAGGTATGTTTATTACACAATAGAAGCCTCTACAACCCATTTCATGCAGAACTTTGAAATAAATTAAAAGATATTAAAATTACCTATATTTTTTGTTCTGGATTTGATCCTTTCCTGAATCAAATAATGGTCTATAACTTTTGTCTCTTGGAGTAATTAGCTAGCATATAAAAGATGGAGGAAAAAATGAGAGTTAACTGTGTAGGAAAAATTATCTCACCAGCTGATAGCTTTTTTCTCTGATGTTCATTTCACTCTCTTGATTTTGCTTTCCTCCCTTACCTTCTAAAAACACTCATTTCAGTTTGAGGACTTCCATTCAATGTTATTGCTATCTTCTAGGTCATCAAATTTATACCTGAGGCCTTGTATTTGGATGTTCTAAATTAGCGTATTTTGTGTGTTTGCGGCTATATGTGTTTGTAATATCTTTGGCAAGGAAGTAGCTCTATGATGCATAATTTCTTGTTGAAATATCAGGATATTTAACATTACAAATACACTTTCCCAATGGAATGCCTACTCGTAAATCTATGATTTACCACAAAGATCCATATGAAAATCTAAGACATTGTGAGCTAAATTTCCCACTTTTTATTTCATCTTAGCTGATGTGCCATTTACATCTTTTGTGTATTATCTTAAAAGAAGCAGCATGTATACAATAGTACTACGAGTAGTAATGATTGAAACAAAGAGCTTCTGCAGTAACTTGACTGTTTCATTTCATGTTAAGGATAAATCTGTCATCCTTTTCTTTTTAGTCATAATACTTTTAGATGGTTTTTTATTTTTCCTCATGGCAGACTGCACATGGAAAATATATTTCCAAGAAATAATATCTACATAAATTAATAATATCCTGTTTCATTGAAAACTAAGTGAAATATATTAGGAAATTTTTCACTGGGTTTGGCTGTAAAACAGGGAAAACAATGAAGTACCAAGTATAGAAACAATTTTATGAGTACATGGGTTACATACTTTTCTGAGGGAAATTTCCTTTCCAAAACGCTGACTAAAATAAACAAACCAAAATTTGAAGCTAAACATCCCAAGTTCAGTTAACACAATGAATAACAATTTAATCAAACTACTATTATGTAATAATGTTTTTTTCCAGAGACAGAAGGTTAGAATGGGAAGAAGTCATTGAGTAGAAGAGTTAATTATGAATACGTTCAACTGAACTTCTCACTTTAAGCCATTATAATTGTCTCAAAAACTGTATTAAAATGTATAAATTAGTCTGGGACTCAGATATCTTATAGGTAGAATTTCAGTGAATTCATGATGTATACAAATAATGTGGTTTCTGTGGCATTTTTAATAGATTAATTATTTTTAAGCAAAAGAAGATGCTAATGTAATTTCCTTTAAATCCTTAATTTCATCTGTGAAATAAGGTCAAATTAGATGAAGATTCTCTCACTTCTTCTAGAAAAGGATCTATTTTTAACTTCTCAAAATCGTTAATGTTCTTTGAGGGAAGAGTTAGAGTTGTGGAAGTAGACCTTATCTGGGTAATAAGTGATGACATGTTACTGTTGGTTACTGAGGAGGTAGGGAGTGGTCAAGATTTAGAGTTAGGCTTAGTAGAAATAGATAACAGAAACTACTGGGATTGGTAAGTGACACAAAGTTTTTTGACTTGTCAATCAACTCTGTTAGACTTGAAGTACTGTAAAGTACTATCAAACATGATCAGTGACTTGGGGACACTCCAATAAATTATCTCTAAGACCTCCTCACATTATATGACTTGTTTCAGACCATAATTTATTTTTTTCATCAAAGACATTTTATAACTCCATCAAGTATGTATCATTTCTTTTCTAAAGATATGAACAAAATTTTAGTTTTTACTTTTATCCCATTTTTAAATTGAGTTAGTTAAATGGTATTTTTATTTACATTTCTAGTCACTATTTCAAATGTATAGTATAATCAATAACCTGAATATATTCCTATCAAAGCAGTATGCATGTAATTAAAAAATAAAATACCTCATATTCCTTCTCTTTCTTACTGTTTTGTAACTTCCTCATGTTCAGAATGTAGGAGATTATTTTCATGGTTGCTCATCTTTTTCTTGCTCCTGGATATTCCAGTATTCTGAGTACTTAACATTCACCTGATTCAAGCTTTCCAGATACCAGGATACATGGCATAATATTAAATAATTTTTTGATGCGGCATTTAGTATTTAATACATGTTAAATAATAAAAAGAAAAAATCTAATTAACAACAAAATGTATTATGTAGCTTTTTTTCTGTAGCTATAAATTGGCAGATACAAAAAGAGATAATTAGCAATAATAGTGAATGTATTACAGTATTTTGTTTGCAAGCAAAAACAACAAAATGACTTTAGGTTGACTTTACAAAAAGTTGCCCCAAGGGCATTTGAGTGTCTCAGTCTCAATTAAGTGTCCATTTCTTGATTTTGGTTCAGGTCATGATCTCAGGATCATGAGATCAGTCCCATATCAGGCTCTCTGCTGGGCGTGGAGCCTGCTTGGAATTCTCTCTCTCCCTCTGCCCCTCCCTCCACATTGGGCATGTTCTCTCTCTCTCTCTCTCAACAAAAACAAACAAACAAAAAAAAATAAACAAAATCAACAAAGAGTGATTCCATTCAAAGGACATGAGTGTGTTCATAGGATTAGAGAGAAGGCTGAAGATGAACAGCTTCTAAACTGTCTTAGTTGAAAGAGTTTCCGTAGCAAGTCTTGCTTGACAATCTTCCTGGGAAATGGATGAAATCCAACTCGTTCTTTCAGCCTTGCTTCCACAATGATCAAGCTTCAAAATACCTGGACTTGCAAGTTGTAGGGAGGTGGAGAAGGAATTTCCAGTGATCTAAAGACAGCTTATGAAGAAGAGGCAAGGCACATGAATTTCAGGTTCCACTAAGATGACTTTCAATGAGGAGAGGCCCATTTGCAAATTAAATTGTGGTATTGGGTGGCCAAAATATTAAAATACATTATGGTAATATTTATCTTTATAAGTGAAGCAGTACAGTTTCCCACCAGTGGCAAGGAAATTCATATAAATATGTGATGTTTAGGTAATGAGAAGTAAAGAAGGGAAAAGAGCTTAGTTTTATAGATATTCTAAAACCAACCAAATGAAGTCTTATGTTAACATACTCTAATAACAGCAAAACACTAATGACTTAGAAGTTATAGGTCTAAGTCACCGGGGACTGACTAAAAGAAACAGGTGTTAAGACATTTACTTAGGCTGATGACAGTTTGCTGCTAATTAAATCATTAACTGAGGATTCTGCAACACTTTGGCAGCATTCAACATGCTCAAATCAGTATCTCACACCTAGTTTAAAGGAGTGCTCTTGCTTTCTTTTTATCATTAAATAAACTTTGCTTAATTAGCAGTTACCTTCTCAAGTTTGCCAAACATAGCTTGGCACTTAGTCTAACTAAACATGGGATGAATTAAGAACGAACTTCAAGAAAATTACTTTATGGTCTTTTATTAAATTTAGCAGATGGAAATATAAAACAACACAAAACAAAAATCAAAACCCAAAATTGCTACGAAGACACCGAAAATAATTTTTAAAACTTGGGAATACTTGGGAAAGAAATGAAAACAGAAATGGAGAAATTTTATGTAAATAAGGATTTGAAAATGGGGTAGATGATATCATTAGCTAATTTATCCTCCTACAAACAAACTATAAAAAATTGAAATAAGCAATAGCAAGTCCAACTGGTTTTTATACTCCAAAATATATCACTGTAATACACCATAAGCAAAGAATAAAACTATCTTCCTTCTTTCTGCTGATCCAACTAAAGAAAACTTACAAACTTCCCAATTCCCAGAATCTACTTTATATAATGGATCATCAGGAAATAAAACTAACCTAAAAAATCACTTATTGAAAAGTAATAGACTGAGAAAACCTTTTGAGATTGGCAAATCAACTGATACAGGCTCAGAAAAAAGATTTGTACTGTAAGGCTTGGAGTGAAATTAAACATGGCTCCTGTTTTTAGAATTTAAAGTTTGTCTCTGGGGGACAAAATGATCTTGGAGAAAACAATGAACTGAACAAGACAAAACAGAAAGTGCTTAAGTTGTTTGAGAAAATAGGAAATTGAGTGGAAGGTTGAGGATGAGATAACGTTTTAGAAGATGGACAGTAGTAAAGTGAACGTTCCAGGTGAGGCAAAGGTAGTAATGAATGTGGTGTTTTCCAGGGGCACCAGTTGAATATAGGAATATGAGTTCTGGAGGAAGTGGGTTACAAATCCATGGTGTAATGGATAGAAGAACTTCGGTTTTGGTGGATATACTCAAGATTTACTGGCCAGACCAAGAGGTCTAGAGATTGACAGAAAATGATGTTGATTGTTTGAGGTTGCAAAATAGAAAGGCTTGAAAAGCATACAGAAGAAATGCAGAGGTATTTGTACTTGAGACACTAGGACAAAGCAAAATAAGTCTATGATGTAAACCAGAGAAAAGTCTGGAAGGGATTTGCAGGAAAGATTGTCTACCTCTATGTTTCTTTAACATGATAAATACCAATAGATTTAAAATAGAAGCTGGAATCAACTAATTCATAGAGACCAGAAAATGTACTGCCAAAGAAATGGAAAACCCACAGTTACATCAATGGTATGACTCAAACAAACAAACAAACAAACAAAATTATGTGTTTTTTTTTAATAAAAGGGCAGTATTTAATTAAGCAATTGAGTGGAAATGTCAGCCCCTATTGCACTCAGGTCTCTCAGCTGTAATCATTCAGGTCTTTAACCTCCAGCCTCAAGACTGTCTAGTCTGAAGTCAATTCTTTTGCACAGAGCAGGGAGTGTATTGGGATTCTCAGCCTGAATGTTTGGTTAAATGTCAAAGCAGCCATGTGCATTTATCATTTTTCCCTTCTCAAATCCTACTAAGTTTTCAGAGACAGAGAAAGAGAGTGAAAAGGAGGAGATAAGGGAAAGAGGAAAGAAGGAAGAAGAGAGAATAGAAAAGAGACAGGAGACAACAGAAGTGAGGTCAAACAACAGTATCAACTACTTAAGTATTTTTTGTAGTATGGAAAGGAAAGAACATGGAAGGACAGTTACCTTGAGGAGAAGTTACAAACTAAATGTTTGTGGAGAGGAATATAAAAAAGAAAGATTATTTTATCCTAAAGAATTCTGGGCTTAGACTTCGTGAACACAAGATAAGGTGCAAACTTGAAAATGGGGACTGCTTTGAAAAATCTGTCTGGAACAACTGCCACCCTCCCACACACACATCTATCACATTTCACAATGTATAGAGCTACATGACCATCCTCCCTCAGCACCCATCTTCCCAAGGCAACTCACACATATATCTCACCTCACCTCTGGTCATGACCTTAAGAGATCATGGGTCTATTATGTGGAAAAATTGAACCAGGAGTTTCCAAACTTAGGGGCAGCAGGCATAGAGAAAAATGGTGCCGTTGTACCATAATGAGTGGGAAATTATGAGAAAGACTTTAAGTTAATGCCAGGACTTCCATTCATGTTCCTCAACCCTTCTCTCAGATGTCAACTGTTGAGGAAATCACTCCAAGCAGAGAAGCCGATTCTTCTCTGGAGAACTATTAGGTTTTTCAGAAAAATGATGTCTAGATATTGAAATTTTAAAATCTCCTAGGATAGTGTCTGGGTGGCTCAGTCTGTTAAGCATCTGCTTTCAGCTCAGATCATGATCTTGGGGTCCTGGGATAGAGTCCCATGTTGGGCTCCCTGCTTAGCAGAGAGTCTGTGTCTCCCTCTGCCTCTGCTCCTTCCCCTGTTCATTCTCTCTCTCTCAAATAAATAAATTAATTAATTAAAATAAAAATCTCACAAGAGGGGCGCCTGGGTGACTTAGTCAGTTGAGCATTTAACTCTTGATTTTGGCTCTGGTCATGGTCTCAGCATACTGGGATCGAGTCCAGTGTCAGTCTCTGAACTCAGTGGGGAGTCTCCTTGAGATTCTCTTTCTCCCTCTCCCTTTGCTCCTCCCCCTGCTCACACTCTCACTATTAATTAATTAGTCAATTAAATCTTTAAAAATCTCCTAAGAAAAGACAGTTTACTGTCTGATCATCCTATTTTTTAAAAAAAGCCCCATTTATAGGCCCACCCAAATACATAAGGTCCAATCTTTTTCTGGAGCTCGCTGTTTAATATTAATGAATAACAAAATATCATTTGAGGAAAGCTTGCAACATAAAAGAGAGACAAAAATAAACAAATGGACAGAAGAAAAAAGAGAAAATTAAAATAGAAAAATACTTAAAAATTTATGATTAATATCATCAGCTATATAAGAAAGCTATTTCATCTTTGATACACGGCAGGTGAGTTGAGTAAAAAACACTTAAGAGATCAACAAAGAACTGTTGGAAATAAAAAATGTGATTGCTGGAAATAATATACACTTAGAAGATGGAAGTTGGATATCTCCCAGGAATTTGAGATCCTTTTCTGATGAAAGGCACATTTTTTTCCCAGCCAGAGCTGTGTCTCATTATATTCTGCTTGCATTGTGGCTATTTCTGGACTCCTAAAAAGCTTGCATTTCCTAAGGGTGACCAAATAACCAGTCCTCGCCTGTTTCTTCCAAAAAGTACTCTATGAATCTGTGGAAACATTTCCGCACAAACTAGATTATGGATACCAGTGTGCCAAAAACACTTCTGCTACATCGTTAGGACTTGCCTACATTTTTGGACTCTGGATAAGAAAGGACAAAGATAGTGTAGCAATAACCACATTGACTAAAAATATGTTTTTTGAGTTTATTTTCTTGCATAAGTTTGAATTTTGCATATTCAAATTTTTATGTTTATGAAGCTTGAATGTTTGCTGTAAAAGGTACAAAAATTTATAAATTAGATTGTTGTCCATAATAAAATGCCATTTCATGTAAGCAAAAAAAAAAAAAAAATGAGAAGAAGAAGAAAAGTACAGAGAGGTAATTCCATTATGGTATTAAAGCAATACCACATCATCAAATGGATTTGGTAGCATATCTTCTTTTTCCTTGTATTTTTAAAAATTATTTTTAAGCTAATAGATTCTCTGAATCCATTACTGATCCTCTATATTCCTGCTGACAACTGAGTTCACTTCTTCCAGATCCGTTATACATTTAGCAGCTCTTGTTAAATCTTGGAAGCAAATCGAAAAAAATAAAATTAAATAAACTTAAGAATTTTCTGTGAGATATATTAATTCATGCTTTTCTGGAATTTCAGTTAGAACATTTAAATCTATCCAGTTCCAAAATGCCTTTTAAGTATGATGATGATATAATACTGATGAACATAATCACAATTTTTTCTGTATTTTATTTCTTTTATAAAAAGCTCTTAGTTTTCTATTGTTCCTTGGAGGAAGTAACACATTAAACAGGGAAGAAACAAATATTTTGTTTCATTGGCCGAGGTTACCAGTATTTGTCATGTGCTGCCCATCTGGATTTTAAAAAAAGCTGGAATTTATACTTAATTGCAAAAAGGATGTGTGCAACAAAAGCAATTAAAGTTTATTTTCCAATGCATTCCGTGCACTTACAGATCTTCCTAAAGTATGTCATTAAGTGTTATTTTCAAATCTTCGTTTTCTTTTTTTAAGTAGGTTCCATGCCTAGCATGGAACCCAATGCAGGGCTTGAATTCACTACCCTGAAACCAAGAGTTGGATGCTTAACCGACTGAGCCACCCAGGTGCCCCTAAATTTTTTTTTTTTTAAGAGAGAGAGAGAGAGAGAGATCATAAGTAGGCAGAGAAGCAGGCGGGGTGTGGGGGGGAAGCAAGCTCTGTACCAAGCAGAGAGCTTGATCCCAGGACCCTGAGATCATGACCTGAACTGAAGGCAGAGGCTTAACCCACTGAACCACCCACACGCCCTGCCCCTAAATCTTTTTCAAAGCAATAAAAGCATGTAGTCTTTATATTCCACTAGATAGAAAATTTGAAGGTGAACAAACTGTAAAATCTCAGCTACTTTCTGTGGCTCTTCAACCATTTTCTATCACTTGACTTTGGAAGATTGAAAGTTAATTAGATAATAAATGAATCATTCACCAGGTTGTATATTGACCCCTCCTGGCCATTTTTTCAACCTTAAAGCAGGCTATTTTTAAGAAGGTGAGTTGTTTGCATATGTGAATGCCATTAGTAGAACTCCAGCAAGAAACTGGACTAAAAGGCTTTGCTTAGGATGTGTTCTACTCCAAAAGCACTTTAAAATTTTAAAGTTGGAAAATTCATTCAATATGTAGGACATATAAACATCTATTCTTCTAGAAATCATATGCACATTTACTTTTAGTAGAGATTATTTTTTTTTTGTTCACAAACTTGTATAAAAAAATAAGGCCTATTTGGGGAGAAGCTGACGAAATATGTATAGGTAGATATGTATTGATATATGTTGATAAATATGCATTGATTGACATTAGTAACTTACAAAGTTATGTGATATTTAATTTTTTTCATGGTAAAACCTCCACATTACTCTCTTGATGTAGTGCTTCCATTGTGGGGAGAGGTTAGTATTGGTTCTTTATTACTTTTTAAAGAATAATAGTAACTACATTTATTCAGGGCAGACACCCTGTTAACTTGTGATGTCCAATCATATCTGGTTCAGTCTTCATTTTTCTTGAGAAGTTTTAGTGTTTTAAAATGTTTATATAAAAAAAATATAAAAAAAAATAAAAATAAAATGTTTATATAAAACTCCATCCATCAATCTATCTTTAGAGAAAATTCATAAAATTATTATATCATTATCATGGGTCTCTTGATATGAAGTAGTTAGAGACTTGAATTTTGTACAAACAAAAAGCATCTTTTACATTTATCATGAATGAAATTTACATTCAAATACTACAAATTGGAAATTTTGGATTGAGAAAGTTACTAGCAGGTTTGCATAAAGGGTCTTCTACTCCTCCATTTCTCAAAACTGTTGGTTTCAGAAGATGGTACCCAATTACTGCGTATTTCAAGAAATTTCTTTGCTCTTAGATATCTAGTACCTAAAACTTACAAATTTAATGAGCAAGTCTACCTAGGCTGAGAAAACTTAGGGAAAACAGATTGAAGTTATAAAGGTATATTTAGCACAGGTCAAAGCTTAGTATTTGCCAAAGGTTAGAATTGTTGATTTACTTTTACTGATAAAGTATGATGCCCTCCTTTATTTATCAAACTCAGTTGTGTGAAAGAGAAAATATAGGCATTTCAAAAAACAAAGGACTTAATATAGGAAATTGGATGTTTAAAATATCATTGGAAGGATTAAAGGAATGGGAATCACAGACCAACTAGATGGAAGGTAGAAAGGGGTTTATGAGAACCAACCACATTATTTTCCATACTCCCTCAGTCAACCATTCTGAGCTTCAGACAAGCTTGATATCCCACATGAAATAAAACAGCATATCTACAGCAATGAGAATTTAGTCTAAAAAATAATAAACTCTTAAAAATTAATTTTCTAATAATGATATTAGTTAAATATCCTTTTTAAAGATACTTTCCTAAAAAATGTTTTCCCTCAGGTTTAATGGGATATCAGGTTTATCACCGATGTGGAAATTACTATGAAGAAATAATATGGCCTTTCCTATCTTCATTAAAGTCTTCTTAATACCAAATTTGGAAGCAGATAGGGGTTGCCCCTAAAATACAGTATAATAGAAAGAGTTTGGTTTTTATATGGATTTTTTATTATTTATTTATTTATTTATTTAAGATTTTATTTAATTTGACAGAGAGATCACAAGTAAGCAGAGAGGCAGGCAGAGAGAGATGTGGAAGCAGGTTCCCTGCTGAGCAGAAAGCCCGATGTGGGGCTTGATCCCAGGACCCTGAGATCAGGACCTGAGCTAAAGGCAGAGGCTTAATCCTCTGATCCACCCAGGCTCCCTTTATATGGATGTTTTAATATGGATTTTTGAAAAGCATGAGCTTTAATCCTGGCTTCAAAAATAAAAAACCATTAGATTGTCTACAGGTTACTTATCTTGCTGGACCTTTGTTTTCTTACTTACAAAAAAGTAATTAAAATACATCAGAGGGATGTTTTGAGAAACAAATTAGACAATGTGTCCCAACATCAGTAAATGGTAGTATTGACTGACTGTCCTGTATATCACAGATATTATGTTAATACTTAAACCTTCTTTTTTTTTTTTAAGATTTTATTTATTTATTTATTTGACAGAGAGAGAGATCACAAGCAGGCAGAGAAGCAGGCAGAGGTGGAGGGGGAAGCAGGCTCCCCGATGAGCAAAGAGCGTGATGTGCGGCTGGATCCCAGGACCCTGAGATCATGACCTGAGCTGAAGGCAGAGGCTTAACTCACTGAGCCACCCAGGCACCCCATACTTCTACCTTCTATTGTCTACCTCAGATATTTAGGAGATTAGCAAATTACCAAGCTCATTATGATAGAAAAGAGGATGTGATGACTGTCACAAGATATGCAGAGAGGTAAAAGATAAAATTTGCTATGAGGAAATACAGGAAATGACTTGGTTCTTTTTAAGGTTGTGAAAAAAACATGTAACATAAAATGTACTATCTTAACTATTTTTAAGTGTAGAATGAGGCAGTGAGGGTTGGTGCATAAATATTTATGATTGTTATATCTTCTTGGTGAACTGGTCTTTTTATTACATAATGTCCTTTCTTTCTTGTGATAGGTTTTGATTTAAAGTCTGTTTTGCCTGAGATCAGCATAACCACTGCTCCTCTCTTTCAGTTACTATTTGCATAGAATATCTTTTTCCACCTTTTCACTTTCAGTCTATCTGTCTGTAGGTAGATGTAAAATGTTTCTTATGGATAGTTGGATCCTATTCTTTTTCAATCCATTCAACCAACCTATGTCTTTTGACTGGGGAGTTTAATCACTTTGCATTTCAAATAATTAATGGTAGGGAAAGACAACTGACATTTTTTTTTCCCTGTATGTCTTCCTTTTTTGTCCTTCCTTTCCTCTCCTACTGCCTTTCTTTGGTTTTGTTTTTATAGTGACATGCAATTTGATTCCCTTCCCATTTCCTTATGTATTCTGTAGCTGTTTTCTTTATCATTATCATCATTGTTATTATCTGAAACATCTTAAATTATAGTATTCTATTTTAAACTGATAAATTAATTTTTTATAAAGATTTTATTTATTTATTTGACAGAGAGAAATCACAAGTAGGCAGAGAGGCAGGCAGAGAGAGGGGGGAAGCAGGCTCCCTGCTGAGCAGAGAGCCCGATGCAGGGCTCCATCCCAGGACCCTGAGATCATGACCCGAGCCCAAGGCAGCAGCTTAACCCACTGAGCCACCCAGGCGCCCCTAAACAAATTAATTTTAATCTCATACAAAACTACTCCTTTACAGCTCCACTCTCCAATCTATGTTAATGATACCACATCTTCCAACTTTACATATTATATACATATTAACAAAGGGTTTTTTAAATGTTTTTGTTATTTGGATTCTATACACCATAATTGCAATGGTACAGGTTACTATATTTGTCCATATATTTACCTTTATCAGAGGACCTTATATTTCCATACAGCTTTGTGCTGTTGTCTAGTGTCCTTTCATTTTAATTGGTATTAAATACAATTCTGACCTGTATTTTGCTGTTAAGTCAATTATCTCTGTGAGTGAAGGAGAGCCTTTACTTTTCTAAACTACTAACTTGTTGATATCACTCTAAATTGGTCTTAAGACAATATTTTTCAATACTTTGTCACAACCCAATTGGTAAGCTTGAAAGCCATTTAGTACATCATTACCAATAACTTTAATGAGAAGAAATAGACTAGACTAGAACAGAAAATGTTAGAGTATTTCATGTAGTAAGAGTAAGTATATTGTTATTTTGTAATATTCTTTATGGTTGTGTGGATGCGTGTGCGTGTGTGTGTGTGTGTGTGTGTACATACATAGTGTATTTTTTAAAATGTATTCTAATGATAGATGGTAAATAAAAATTTGAAACCTACTGCCTTCAGAGATGGATGGTATTCTGTTTTTGTTAATCCAGATTCTTATCATTTCCTTTTAGAATTAATTGGAACTAACTGCTCTCTTTATCAATTACTTCCAATCTGTCATAAGCATGGCTGCCTGGGTGCTCTTTCTAGAATACGATTCTGGTTATTTTAACCGTTTGATCTATATTAATTTCCACAACATTTTCTTCAACATGTCCCATGAATTTGACATAAAAGACTGCCATTCCTTCATTGTTATGCCCCCTCTCCTGTGGTCTTAGTGAATTTCTCAGTTTCTCCAGCACAATCTTGTTCATGCTGCTCCAGCATCCACCCACCTCTTCTTTTTGGAGCAAGCCGAGCTCCTTTCTGGGGTGAGATCTTTTTGCTTGATATTATTGCACTCCTCTTCCTTTTCCCATGGCCATTCTCATCCTGCAGGTCTCAGGGCAGATTTTTCATTTAGGACTTAGGACTTGTCAGACCTAAGGTTGTCAGATGTAACAAATAAAATACAGAACATGAAGTTAATTTTGAATTTTGGAGAAGTCAGCTAGCTCATATTTGGTGTTTTGCATAAGTCTTCCATCCCCCCAGGCCCACCTCATCTCAGTCTAGGTTGTGTTCATCTGTGTCCATTATGTGCAGACTTAATCTCCTTCTATTTAAAAAATAAATTCCAGAACACTTCCCTTTATGACTAGATGTGCTTCATTAATGGTCAAGCCCTTGGTGCCAAATGGGCCTGCTCAGGCCACCTGATGCAGGTAGGTGTTGGAATCCTCAGGCATATGGTAGTTGAAAGCAATGTTCACCTACTCAATGTCATACCTCAACCAAATAGGTTGGTAGCCACAAGAATTCATCATTGAAAATCTTGAAATGTGTATTATTTTCTAACAAGAAAAATAAATATCATTTAAAAAATATGAATCTGAGCTATCAATCTTTTTCAATGCAAAACATGATAGGGCTCTAAAAGAAAAAGAAGTCATCATAAGGTACTGATGTAAGTGGAAAGATAATGCATCCTTATGTTTGTCTTTATTTCCCTTTCTATTGTGAAATATTTTCAGCATATAGAAATATAAATAATTTTATCATCAGACTACCCATGAGAAAGTTTCAGTTTTTAAAAACTAAACTTAAATTAGACATGTCCAATAGCAATTTAGACAGAAAGAAGGAAGAAAGGAAGGAAGGAAGGAAGGAGGGAAGGAAGGAAGGAAAGAAAAGAAAGGAAGAAAGAAAAATTTAGAATAGGGAAAAACTTAAGAATCATCTTCATGTTATAGGTTAAAAAAAGAAATATATGTAGAAAGGAAATAAATTATTTGGAAACCTGGTCTATTATAAGCAAACTGGTATGCCACTTCTTATGCATTAAGTCATTTAATCTTCAAGCCAATCCTATGAAGTAGATATTACGCCTGCTCACTTCCATGAGTGCTGAGACAGGTTGATAGTGGATAGGGACAGCAGCTGTTGTGGTCATGATACTAATAGAAGAAATATCAGATAGAGAACACAGCAACCATCCCATTAGTGACACCATTGCTGGGGACAGTGTCAGAGCTTTGAGTTAATTTAATGAAATTATTAATTTTAATAAAATTCTCAAAAGAAAGGCTCTAGTGGAAGAAGTGAACTGAAACTAGAACCTCAGGTACAGGCAATTTTGAGGAATGAGAAAAAAGGGGAATCAGCAAAATAATGGGGCCTAGTGATTTGAAGGATAAAGACAAACAAACAGGGGCACATAATAAACAAGAAAAAGAAAAGTTTCAGGAAAGAGGAAGTAATTGAACAGGGCAAGGAAATTGAGGAAAATACAACTGAGATCATTAATGACTTAATTTTGGACTTTCCCAAATTACAGTGTTGGTCAACTCTGCCCTCTGTCTTGAGCATTCTTGCAAGTTTTAGGGTCTTGACTAAAAAATGTTTTCTCCATTTGGGCTCAAAATGTTTATTTATACTTAGTAATGTCTCCTTTCACATCATAGATCTGGCAAAGTAAGGCTAATTTTTTTCTAGTTTGCAGCATTCAGTTACAATTACCATACACAAGCACATACACACTCACATATATATATATATGTATATGTATATGTATATGTAAATTATCTTATATATTTATATAATACATATTAAAATAGAATATATAATATATAATTTTAATAATGTATATGTAAGTGAAATATAATCTTTCACTTACTTTACTTATCTGGTCATCATATTATTTTATCTATTTATGTAGTCTTATTAAATTATTCTGAAATTTAAGCCACAAATTTTGCTTCTCTGTAGCTTTTGCCACAAAATTTGTGGCTGTATCCCATCCTCTTTTTCTAAACCATTGTAATAACTGTAAAATTACATATGTTCTGTGCCAATCCAGTAAAATCCCATTGGCAGTATTTATCCATCAAAGAAATATTATTCATGCTTTGTGTATCCAGTGTTTAACATTACATTTTCCATAATTCATGCTGAAACAATTTATTAAAAGAAGTACAATATTAGCTGTGATTTTATAGAACAAACTTTTCAAAAGTATCAATTATATTTGCCTAACAATTGAGGGAAAGTTCACAAATTCTAATCTATTGAACATTGGACACTGTATCTGACAGACATTTTCTTTTTGTTTTTCTCAACAGATATTGCTGATTTAGATATTTGATAATCCTCTCCTTTCCCTTTTTTTTATTAAAGTATACTTGACATCCTATTCTTTATCATAATTTTGTTAAGTTTTATCCATAATTGTTTTTCAGAGATTTTTATGCAATAATGTTGTTCCTCATGTTGACTGAATGGTGGATTCTGTAACTTGATTCTTCTGACTTACCTCACAGAGGATTTCCAGGGTTAATGCTTTCAGAGCTACTTAAAAATTAAGGACTCCTATCCCTCTTGGGCTTTGAACTCTGATCAAGTGGGCAAAATACAGCTGAGCTGTCTGAACAATTTTCAAAGTAATTTGTCCTTATAGAAATGGAGGAATGATTTATTCTTGGTTATTAACTCACCTTCCACTGGGCCTCCTTTCTTTTGTTCTTCAAGATTCTATGCCTCTAGTCTCTGAATCAAGTTGCACATTCCTTGGATTCTTATCACATATGGCCCCATCCCACCCCCAGCTACTTACTAACTATGAACCATGTCATATCAATGCTAAGCTTCAGTTTCTTCACAGAGTGTTTTTCATAAATTTCTTAGGAGTTAGATAGGAACTCAAGGAGGCTGAGTCTTCCTAAGAGCTGGGCTCTAGACTGCTAGAAGTCTTGTTAAAGTTTGTGCAAGTCTCTTAATGGAGGAGTTTGAATGGAATGTTTCTAACTGAGAGTTCTTACTGTTCTCAAAACTATCCCTCCGAGATGATTGGTTTCTAGAAAGTGCTGTTCTACATTTGTCTCCAGATTCACAAACTGGAGAATGGTGAGAATAATGTCATCAATTCCTGTCATTCTAAGAAGCACATTTCAGGGAAATAGAGACTTCTGCTCATTTCTAGGAATTCTGCCCAGATTATGAAACAACTGATTTCATATTCTTTTATAAAAAAATGTTATACTGAATCTCAGTAAATGTTCTACCTAGGCTCTGAATGGTGAGTAAGTCTAGTAAACCACGGAGAGAAAGAAGCAGAAAGCTTATATATGACCTAATTCGTAAAAGTTATGCTTTGATTTTATCTGTAGACCAGGATCATAAATCTTCTAATGTTTCAGTTAATTTCTTTTTGAGAAGCTATTTATCATTTGTACCTATTATCAACTGAATTTTCCTTTAACATCTACTTGCCATCAGTTTAGTGTCAATACCCAATTCTGAAATGTTGGAAGATGCTTATCTCAACATCATGGACTTTGCCTCAGCACACTCAGCATAGGCAATCCTTTGACCACACATTCAGTGAGTTAGAGGTCACAGAAAAAGTTTAATATACTGAGAATCTTTATTTCCTATACAATGCAGGGGATTAATCCCCCTTTCCCCCCTTGGTTATCAGATGTGTTTAAACTAAATCTTAACTAGAATGTTAATATAAAAGAGATGAATATGGAAAGTTCTGGCAGAAGTTGAAGAAAATATTCAGAGTCCACTTGTTCTCATTAGAGAGCACCTTTCTCCTTCTGGAAGTCCATTAGATATCCCTATAAATTCATAGGATTCTGTGGAGAACTTTGGAAACAACAGGATTAGATGAGAGCCACCAAGTGTGATTGCACGCAAGGGCACACCACTGACACCCAGCAAGAGGAGAGGTCTCCCAGTCAGGTATTCTTCCAAGGAAAGTCTCAAAGCTATCTAAGGACTTCTAATTTGAAAAGTTCCCTTTCCCTGTAATAGGTACTATGCCTAAATTCAGTGCTGGATCATTTACAGATGTTCTGTTCCATTATATTCTGTCCTTGCAAGTCTTTAATATGTGATCATTTAACACAAGTGTTAAATAAACATTTAAATAACAATATAATCCTATGATAGGAAAAAGCAAAGGAAAGTATAAATGGTGGATGAAAAAAAATGATGACCCAAAAGCTTCCTGATTTCCCCTCTTCCCACAGAAGCACTAGATGGACAGGTACACATGGAGCAATGCACTCTGAGACAGGTTCTGAAACCAGCTGAGTGACTCCTATATATCAGATAAATGAGAAGACACCCATATTGAGCAGGTAGGAGAAGCAAGACACACTCTCACCATAAACCCTATTACTAGCAAAGAGCTGTACAAATGACAAGGGATCCCCACCTCCTCACTTCTCACTGAAGGTCAATAAGTTTGGACCCCTATATTTAGTGCCCCAACTTTTAAGACCCCCACTGCAGGGAAGGGCTACGAAGCACCTAGCTCTGAAAGTCAGTGGGGCTTGGGACAACTTAACCCACAAGACTGTAGTAAACAAATAATGATTCTTTTGTATGACTGGAAGTTTGTACCTTTTAATCTCCTTTACCTGTAAGTCATGAGATATAATGTATGACATAAGGAATACGGTCAGTAACGCTCTCATAACTTTGTATGGTGACAGATGCTAACTATAGTTATCATGAAGATTATTTTATAATGTATAAAAATATTGGTTCACTATGAGGTACGCTTGAAACTAATAGGATATTGTATGCCAACAATATTTCGATAGAAGAAGAAGAAAAAGAAGAAGAGGAAAAGAAGGAGGAGGAGGAGGAAGAAGGGGTGAAAGAGAAGCAGAGAGGGGGAGAGGGAGGGAGACAGAGAAGAGGAAGAAGTGATTCCTGACATTTATCTGCATACTTTAAAAGCAGCTGCCTGAAGGCTGAGTTGCTAATTTAGCAGGCTCTAGGGACTGGCTGTATTTGCCTGAGAGACCAGTGAAGCCCAGTACAACACTCCTACCTTCTCCTTCCAACCCCAGAACCTCCCTGAATTTTGTTGGAATTCTCTCTTTGTTCATGTATTGCTCTTCTGACCTCAGTATTTTTGTTATCTTTATGATTGGCTTGAACTTTCTATCAGGTTAATCACTATTCCTAGTTCATTAAGATCTATCTCTGGAGATTTATCTCTTTCTTTGGTTTGAAATATTTTCCTCTGCTTCTTCATTTGCCTTGACTCCCTGATTAAGTTTCTCCACATTAGACAAAACAGCCACCTCTCCCAGTTTTGACAGGGGACTCACATACTAGATACAGCTCCTCAGTCAGCTTGGTGTGAGCTCCAAGTTGTTTCTTGAACTTGTATTGATTGTCCAAGCTTTCTTCTTTGTTCTTAGTAGCTTCTGGTAGTTTCAGGAATACCAGTACCTGGCAGTATTCTATTGCAGTCAGCACCTAACTGCAGACTGATTAGAAGCTGGACCCTGAGTCAGCAACTGGAAAAGTATGTAGTTAAACCCTTTCCAGGAGGAAACTGGGAGATGAGTGGTTTTACCTGCTTCCTCCATGTTGGCTCTGGGTGTATAGCTGTTGAAGGGTTTATTCCTGTGCTCATTAAGAACTATTTCTTTGTGACCCATGAAGAAAAAAAAGAGATGAACAAAAAACCAGACTCTTAACTATGGAGAACAAACTGATGGTTACCAGAGGGGAGGTAGAGGGGTGGAATGGGTGAAATAGATGAAGAGAATTAAAAGTATACTTTTCACAATGAGCACTGAGTAATGTATAGAATTGTTGAATCACTATATTGTACACTAGAAACTACTATAACATTCTATGTTAATTATACTGGATTTGTACTTTAAAAAAATTAAAAAGAACTATTTCTTTGTTTCCTATAGGACTTGGGAACATAAGCACCTTTGGCTATTAGAACCAGATAATCTGGGGACCTGTTTCTCCTGTGGCTACTGCAAAAGCTGGGGGCCAGATTTGTGTGCCAGCTGACTGATGAGCTGCATCTAGTATGTGAGTCCCCTGTCAAAACTGGGAGAGGTGGCTGTTTTGTCTAATGTGGAGAAACTTAATCAGGGAGTCAAGGCAAATGAAGAAGCAGAGGAAAATGTTTCAAACCAAAGAATGAGATAAATCTCCAGAAATAGGTCTTAATGAACTAGGAATAGTGATTAACCTGATAAAAAGTTCAAGCCAATCATAAAGATAACAAAAATACTGAGGTCAGAAGAGCAATACATGAACAAAGAGAGAATTCCAACAAAAAGATACAAAATATAAAGTATTTGACATGGATGGAACTAGAAGGTACTATGCTAAGTGACATAAGTCAATCAGAGAAAAACAATTATTATATGATGTCTCTGATATGAGGAATTTGAGAAGCAGGATGTGGGGTTGTTGGGGGTAGGGAGGGGAGAAAATGAAACAAGATGGGATTGGGAGGGAGAAAAACCTAAGAGACTTGTAATCTCGCAAAACAAACTGAGGGTTGTTGGGGGGTAGAGCTGGAGGGATTGGGTGCTTGGCTTATGGGCTTTGGGGAGGGTATGTGGTATGGTGAGTGTAGTGAATTGTGTAAGACTGATGATTCACAGAACTATACCCCTAAACAGGTAATGCATTATATGTTAATGAGTTAAAAATAAACAAGTAAATAGATAAATAAGTAAATAAAATAAATGGGGAAAAAAGTATTATTGATAAGTTTCCCTTATTGAATCAGAAAACAATGTTCATTACTTTTTAAAGGCATCAAATCTGGTGGTGGGTATTAAGGAGGGCATGTATTGCATGGAGCACTGGGTGTGGTGCATAAACAATGAATTTTGGAACACTAAAAAAAATTAAATTTAAGTTAAAAGTAAATAAATAAATAAATACATAAATAATAAATGAGGGGGAGGAAATGTTGAAAAACAAAACTGGGGACATCACATTGCCTGATTTCAAGCTTTACTAAAAATTTGAACACCAAGACAGTATGGTACTGGCACAAAAACAGACACATAGACCAGTGGAACAGAGTAGAGAGCCCAGATATGGACCCGCAACTCTATGGTCAACTAATCTTTGACAAAGCAAGAAAGAATATACAGTGGAAAAAAGACAGTCTCTTCAATAAATGGTTCTGGGAATTGGACAGCTATGTATAGAAGAATGAAACTCGAACATTCTCTTACACCATACACAAAGATAAACTCGAAATGCATAAAAGACCTCAATGTGAGGCAGGAATCTATCAAAATCCTAGAAGAGAACATAGGCAGTAACCTCTTTGACATCGGGCACAGCAACTTCTTTCAAGACATGTCTCCAAAGGCAAAGGAAACAAAAGCGAAAATGAACTTTTGGGACTTCATCAATATCAAAAGCTTCTGCAGAGCAAAGGAAACAGTCAATAAAACAAAGAAGCAACCCATGGAATGGGAGAAGATATTCACAAATGACACTACATACAAAGGGCTGATATCCAAGATCTAAAAAGAACTTCTCAAACTCAACACACACACAAAACAGATAATCGCATTAAAAAAATGGGCAGAAGACATGAACAGACACTTCTCCAAAGAAGACATACAAATGGGCAACAGACATATGAAAAAGTTTTCATCATCATTAGCCATCAGGGAGATTCAAATCAAAACGACATTGAGATACCACCTTACACGAGTTAGAATGGCCAAAATTAACCAGACAGTGAACAACAAGTGTTGGAGAGGATGTGGAGAAAGGGGAAACCTCTTACACTGTTGGAGAGAATGCAAGTTGGTGTAGCCACTTTGGAAAACAGTGTGGAGATTCTTTAAGAAATTAAAAATAGAGCTACCCCATGACCCTGCAATTGCACTACTGGGTTATTTACCCCAAAGATACAGATGTAGTGAAAAGAAAGTCTATCTGTACCCCAGTGTTAATAGCAGCAATGGCCACAGTCGCTAAACTGTGGAAGGAGCCAAAATGCCCTTCAATAGATGAATGGATAAAGAAGATATGGTCCATATATACAATGGAGTATTATGCTTCCATAAGAAAGGATGAATACCTAACTTTTGTATCAACATGGACAGGACTGGAGGAGATTATGCTGAGTGAAATAAGTCAAGCAGAGAGAGTCAATTATCATATGGTTTCACTTATTTGTGAAGCATGAGGAATAACATGGAGGACATTGGGAAAAGGAGAGGAGAAGTGAAGTGAGTTGGGGGAAATCGGAGGGGGAGACAAACCATGAGAGACTATGAACTCTGAGAAACAAACGGAGGGTTTTTGGGTGAGCATGGTGGTGGGTATTAAGGAGGGCACATATTGCATGGAGCACTGGGTGTGGTGCATAAACAATGAATCTTGGAACACTGAAAAAAATTAAATAAAAAAAGATTAAATCACAAATTTTAAAAATATTAGTTTTGCCACACTATGTCAAATATATTTTAAAACTTTATTTTAGCATTAGTTCATTCTGATATCTTTTGGTAAAGTTCTTCCTTGTGATAAAGAATGGAAAATAACATTCTTAAAAACTCTAAGTTTTGAACCAAGAATGGTTAACAGGAATGAATGGGCGGGGGGGGGGGGGGGGGATCATTTCACAGATAGAGATCTCCAATAACATCTGAGCATATAAAGCTTAACCAGATTTTGTTCCCAGGAAAGAGATATAAATGTTTCAAATAGAGAAGATGAGACGATGTGGTTGCAACTTCACAACCGGAATGAAGACTGATACACACTATCAGAAAAAAAAAAATCTCTTTTTAAGTGTACCTGCAAAATGGTTAAGGAACATACATGTTATTTTATTTTATGTCCATAAGTATATAGATATTCTTATATCTAAAATAAAGCTAGCACATGTCACTCTTACATATCAAATATTGCTCAGAATATTTTAAAGTTCTGGTAAGTTCACTGCAGTTCAAATAAAGAGGTCTAAGAGTCTTATCCAAGCAACTGTGGTTCCTATTTGAATTTTAGCCTAGATTATTGAAACCTCAAGCCACAAAATCCCCCTAGGAAATCTTGCATAAGCATTGTTCTCATTGAAAAGGGCTGGGATCAGAAAGGAAGCAAGAGGTTCATGCTTTAGTTGGCTTTAGAACATCAAAAACCAAGTGGTCAATTCTCCTTTAGATGTGTGTTCATAACCCCTTTTAAAGGCAATGGAAATTATATGTGTGGATTTGGGGAGAACATACCCCCAAGTAAGCAAATTAAGAAATGCCAAGAACAACCAAATTTCTTTGCTTCAAAAAAATTGGCTTAAACAATAGTTATTTAAAAAAATAATTTTATGTAATATCTCAAGTAAATCTATTCATCAATGATAGGATTTCTATGGCCAATTTGAAAGAAAGACCTTAAAAATACTTTAACCATATTTTTTACTGGTTTTGACCAAAAAAATACAGTTGCTAAACTATTTTTGAAAAAGGAGTTATTTATGTTTCTCCAAAGCAAGTATCTCATAATTCAAAAATTGGTTATTTTTCTACGAGAGCCTGATGGAAACAGTTTCATATTTGCTAATGGCATGGCATGCAAAACGGCCTTTTTGTGGAGAGAGCTTCTAGAACAGCATGCAAAAGACATAGATTGTATCATTGTGAGAAAGGAGGTAATGACTGTGTCTGGTAGACAATATTAATTTAGCAAAGGGAAGGTGAGAACAGGAGCGACAGATAGGGAGTTATTATTTTTGAGGAAGTGGTCAGGGAGTCCTGCTGAAAATACCCTTCACTATATCCAAACCACAAAGGTTTACTAAACAGAAATTTAAATCAAAAGGCAAACAGGATGTTCATCTGGGACACATTTTTGGACACATAGTTTTAATACCACATGAAAGCTGCACCATCCAGATGTAAAAGAAATAAAATTTAAACAAAGAAACAAAACAATAAAACAAGAAGAGAAATTGGATGATAGCCTTTAACACAGAGCACTTCCTTAGTGAAGTTGTTGGATCACAGACAGAACGATTTTCTCTGAGGAAGAGGTGGGGCAGGTTCTGGAAGTCTGGGTTTTCTCACAATGGAAGAAATAAAATAGCAATCTGATTTTAGGCAACAGTGAGCTTTGGCAGCCTCTACTTTCTGGATTTCTTAAATTATCTATTTTAGACTGAAGTGGAAACTTATTAAAGCCAGCACTTTAATATCAGATCAGCTGCAGGAAGGAAAATAGAGAGAGAGAAAAAAAAAAAAAACTGTTGGTACAATTTGTACCCAGAATATTATGAAGCAAGAAATGAATAACAATTTCTACCTAATGCTCGTCATCTATCACAAATACACGATGATAATGCCATTAAAACACAGAATGTTAAAGAATCTGAAAGTCTATGCTAAGACTGAACAAAATAGGACATGTTACTGTAACATAAAACTACTGTATTTTTCACACGGTTGGAAGGGGATTTTTTAGAGTATTGTTTATTTCTTAGATTCTTAATTTTAATATTTTAAATTATAAATGAGAGGTAGCTAAGTAGCCAAAAAAGTCAATACCTGAGTTTTATGTATTTTAAAATAGCAAATTTTAAGCCTTTATATTCTCCACATTTTTTTAAATAGATAGAACATTCAAAGTCTGAAGCCTAATAACAATGTCTGGATTTTCTGTCCAGGTTGTTAAGAAAACCCTGGCAGATACTAGCTATCAAATTTCCAAATTAAGTTTCCTTCATTTGCTGAATTTCTAAACTGCGTGTAACAATCTAAGATATACCTATGTCATTTGTATCTTTTCCCACATTAATTTTGGAGAATAGGAATTAAAACTACTAAATATTTGTTTCTTTAAACATTGTTTTTAAGCTTTATCTTCTATATTTTTAAAATGTAAGATGAAAATACTTAGAAGTTAGAAGTTGTTTTTATTAATAATAAGTTATTATTATCACATGTTGCAAACCCTGTGAAGGAAGGAAATGAGTTTGGGAAAGACCAGCTTATGAGACACATCTATTTCAGAGAAGTAAATTACTGATATTTACTGATAAATAACCTTAGAACTTCTTGGAATTTGCATTATTTTTACTGAAAATTATTACTTATTTTGTATAATTTTTTTGTATTTGTGACATAGTTTTGCTTTCCTAAATAGAGCAGAGATTGAACTGCCATAGTGTGCAAAATAATAATAGCCACAGAATAGTTCAAAACAAAAAGTGGTGGATAAATTTTTATTGAAACCTAGAAGGATATGGTTGGGTTTCCCTTTCTTTTCTTCATCATTAAAATGGATACATGGCATTACTATTCATTCTCATTTGATTTATCCTGGATTTTTCTCATGACAGTTTGTCATGTTTTGAAACCTGAATCATTTCATTAAGATATTATTACTTTTTCTTTTCTCTTAATGCTTTGAAACTTTGCTTTTCTTTAACAAATTTGTTTGCTTTTGAAGTTTCGAAGGTAATGCTATACTAGATATGTTGGAGTAACCTGTAGTCAGTTAGTTTCAAATTCATACATAACAAATTACCACAAACTTAGCAATATAAACAGCACATTTATTTTCTCATAGTTATCATGGCTCAGGAGTTCAGACATACCTTAACTGGGTTCTCTGACAAAGATGAAAAAATCAAGGTGTAGGCTGGGCTACCTACCATCGTTTCTGGCCTATCCCAGCTCATATTCAATTCCCTATGGTTGTAGAACTCAGTTCTTGGTCTTCCTGGTGGTTATCAGCTGGGGCGTTGCTCTCAGTAGGGGGCCCTCTCACAATGTGGTGTTCTTTTTCTTCAAAGCCAACAGCAAAGAAAACTCACTCTAATCCTCTAAAAGAAAGTCTTACATAACATAGTACAATCATGAGAGTGACATCCATCGCCTTTTCCATATTCTATTGTCTATAAGAAAACACAGATCCTACCCATACTCAAGGGGAGGGGATTATATAGCGTTTAATACCAGAAGATGGAGATCTCAAGTGAACTCTTTGAAATCTGCCTCCCATGTATGGTAATTTGTATTGTTTTACGAATTTAGAAAGGCACTCTTATTTAGAAACTATTTTAGCATTCAAAATATACTAAATAAAACTGGGTGATGTTTACTTGCTTTTTCACATGAAATGTATTATTATCCTTAATTTTAATTTGATAATATTCAATATGACCAATGATATCATATTTAGAGAGTAAAAGTTACAGATAAAATTTGGGCCCTTATAGAATCAGGAAACCAAGCTGAAAATATTTGTTTCAAATATTACCACTTACTAAGAACATTTTTAATACCAAAGTGATATATTTTAGCTTCGTTTTCTGTATTATTTTGAAATTCACTCCTTTTGAATTTTGTTGTAGAAAATAAGATTTTTTTCCTTTTCCTTTTACATTCATTCATTGAACAGATACATATTGACTCTTCTGCACTTTAAGCTTTTTATTACATTCTAATAATATAAATCAAAGAATAATGAAGAGTTACACCTTTGTCAATCACTAGCAGTATGACATTGGACAAATCATTTAAACTCTCTGAGCCTGGGGTGCCTGGGTGGCTCAGGTGGTTGAGCATCTGCCTCCAGCTCAGATCGTGGTCTGGGGTCCTGGGATCAAAGTGTTCCCTGCTCAGAGGTGAGTCAGCTTCTTCCTCTCCCATTGCCCCTCCCCACTGCTTGTGCTCTCTCTCCTGCTCTCTCACTCTCAAATAAATAAATAAAATCTTAAAAAATAATAAAAATAAAAAGTTAAACCCTCTGAGCCTTAGTTTACTTGACTTTAAAATAAATATGTATAATTTTGTTACTATTCCATTTGACAAAATAATATTTAATTCTACAGTAACCCCATCATTATGGAAGGCCTCAATATCCTGAGATAGAAAACATAGTGAATGCCTTCTGAAATTTCGGTCAACAAATGAGACAACATCACAGTGTTAACACTGTTATCATTAAGAGGAGCACACAGGAAAACATATGAGGCATAAAATCTGAACAGAGTTCTGATGGATGAATGGGAATAAGCCAACTGTGTCAGATGAATTTAATAGCCAATGCAAACAGGTGCACAAGAGAGCCTGTGTATTAGGGGGAACTGCAAATAAATCAGTTGGATGGAATGTGGTATGTAGGCAGAGTTGTGTGATAATAAAGTATATAGATAAGCATAGGCCAGATCAAATAAGTACTGGCTTAGAAGCTCTGACTGTATTCTGAGTATGGGGAGCAACTGAGAGATGTTAAATGAGAAGTAGAAAAAAAAGTTACCTTTTTGCTTTTTAGAGCTTATTCTGCTGGAGGTGAGAAATAAAAAAATCCCATCAGATGGACTTAAGGGGCTGTTGCAATAAGTAAGACAGAAAGATAAAAACAGGGCTGGTAAAGATGATAAGGATAGGATGGATGTGAGCTATTAAGAAGGCAGTGACTCCATCACATCAGGGCTAAACTGGAGAAAGGGCATGAGGATTAAAAAGAAGGAGTCAATGACTTGTGTGCTTTTTGACAAACTTGATGGTTGTTCCCTTCTCTGATAATGGGAATGGAGCAGGAGGAGAAATGTGGGGAGGAAAGAGAAGATGAGTTTAATTGGGAATATTAAGTTTGAACTTAAGATATCTTTTGGGAGAGAATTCCAGCAGACAATAAAATACGGAATTACAGATTCTAGGATATATTAGAGATTCTTCAATGTTTCTGTATGTGGAATATCTATAAGTTCATCCAGGGGAAATAAAATAAGATTGAGAATTTAAAATTAGATTTCATGTGTGTCAGAGGACACAGAGTCCAGGAAGGGCCCTGAGAAGCACTGGTCTACATTCTAGAATACAAAACTAGGCCACAAAAATATCACAGAAACCCCATGGTTAGAGAATTGAAGTGGAAGTAAGCATTCATGTACCAAATGTTATGGAGATCTAGAGCAAGAATAAAGATCGAAAAAGAGACTATTGATAATGGCTTTAGAGACCTTAACCAGGAGCAGTTTCATGAAGCAATAGGAGAGGGAGCAGTATTTTGTAGATTGAGGAGTGAAAAATAGGAGATAAGGTAGGAAAAACAAGAGTAAACCATGCTCTCAACACGCCCAGTAATGACAAGAATAGGAAATAGATCAGTGTTTATAAGCAGAAATGATACAGGTGGAAGATTTCTCAAGAAATCTTATTGATTTACTCATGTTCTATATAAATAGGCCAAAAAAAAAATAAGTTGTGCATGTATATATAAATCTTTATAATATAACATTATATAATATAATAATATATAAATATAATATAATATATATAATATATCATATATAATATAATATAAAATATATAAAGATAAAAGATATATAATAAACAAATATTATACAAGTATAAAATATTTTATAGTATAAAATATTTTTATACTGGTAAAAATACAGGCTATGAGGCTGGATATCCTGAGTCTGAATCCCAGGTGTAGACTGGGATTACTTACTGGTAAGTAACTGGTTAACTGGCCTTGGGCATGTTGCTGCATCTCCCTCTATCTAAGTTAACTTCATCTGTAAAATGTAGCTACTGGTATCCATTTGAGAGGAATTACATGAGATAAATAAAACATGGAAAATGCTTAAATTAGTGTACAGTCCATAGTAAACACTGAAGAAATTTAACTCTTATTAGTTATGGATCCTAGGGATCAGAGAAAAGTTTGAGCAGAAAATGAATTTAATAAAGCCTGCTAGGTAGCTCCCAGATCTCTGAGGTCAAGTGTGTAAACCATGCACCCAAGAACAACTACAAAATGGTGAAAATACTCTGCCATTTTTACTAAGCATTGATGATGATAACGCAGTTTGCACTGATGTTGTTGGAGACCCAGCTCATGCTAATAAAAAGCAGGGCCCGATATCAGAAGTCAACCACTTTTGCTGTTTCTGTTTGTGGTATTTGGCTCACTTTTGAATCAAAGCCTTATCTGATCACATCTCACAAGATTCTGCACAGCAGTAAGAAGGACAACTGGGAGAATAAATTCTGGCTTCTCTGTGGCAGAGGCTGTACTCAAAAGGGGCAAACTTCAAACACAAGAAGGGTGTTTCATGAATATTTGGCATTTAAAAATATCTCATAAATATCTACTACTTCACCCCTCTGGTTAATGGAGGCACACATTTACTTAAACTTATTAGAAAAATGCACTTCACCTTTATGTGGTTTTAAATTGTTTCTTATTGGGGCTCCTGGGTGATTCAGTTGGTTAAGCATCTGCCTTCAGCTCAGGTCATGATTCCAGGGTCCTGGGATGGAGCCCCATGTCATGTTGGGCTCCCTGCTCAGTGGGGTGTCTGCTTCTCCCTCTCCCTCTGCCTCTATCCCCTGTCATGCTCTTTCGCTCTTTTTCGCTCTCTGTATCTCAAATAAATAAATAAAATATTTTTTAAAATAAATAAATCTTTTCTTTTTATGTGAAACAATCTTGTGGTTAAAGAATCAGTTAAAAGTACAATTTCCTATCAGAACTATTCTTCATATTCTCTTCTTCCTTGCCAAGATGGAGGAAAGGCTGGAAGAAAATGTATCCTTCATGGATTTGGACAAATGTGTCCCTCACGCATCCTGCCTATCTCCATATTGATTTCCCGTGGAGGGAGCCTGAATGGTCTTTGATATGGAAGGAACCTGCATGTGTGCTTTCTCCGAGATTCTAAACAGGAAATTTGTGACATCTTTGCTCCACTTTCAGCTTTTCCTCAGACTTAATAACCTGTGTCACGCTTGAAACCATGGCCCAAAAGGGCCATCAGGAAATATGGGCTTCATCATTTACCTCACCCACCTCTAATCTAGCAATATGAGTAAGAAGGCTTCCCCACTCACCTTTATGACAGACTTTCTTCATGACAAATTCTGACTTCTTTATCCTTGGTAAATGGAAACTATCTATGTTCTAGGGTGACAAGCCAAATACTCAATACATTGGTACATCAGTGGAGACTAAAAGGTTTAAAAAAAAATTTTTTTTTTTCCTCTCAACCAAGCCTGGCTTTCAAGTCTTTGGTCTTGCAGTCAAGTCAAATATTTTATTCCGGATGTCAAAGGCTAAACAGCGACTGCCTCTGACTCAGGGCAGTTCAGCTTCCACAATTCCAGTTCTCCCAAGGCAAACAGATGGCTCCGGCAAAACTGGGGGAAAGTTCTTTTCAGGAAATGCAAAAGAGAAAAAAATATTCATTTCTTTTCAAAATATTGCTATCATTCTCCCTGAAAGGGACTTGCGTGTTTATACACCAAGAGTAAAAGGCAGGTGGATAGGAAGAGGCAGAAGTCAGACTAGAGAGAGTGGTTTGGTTGGTTATAATTGCCCAAGGCGGATGTAGGGTATCCAAGCACAGTTGAAGGGATTTGTTTGAAAAGGACAGAGCCCTTCCATTGAAATAGAAGAGCAGGGCTGGGGCGAGTAATAATCAATCACAGCTACACCGCTTCTCCGCTGAGTCTATAACGCACAACAGTTATTTTAAACAGAATGCTGTCACTGTGAGAAAATTTCCAATCGTCCTGTGATCCTCTCTTCAAACAAATGTAAGTCATTTTATTAGAAAAATAATAACCCTGTCCATTTACAACACTAGTACAAGTGTCTTATTGTTTTTGCTCTGATGAGAACATTAGCCAGACCTGAAGTCTCAAAGTAGTCTATTCTCCACATCAGCTGGTTTGGGTTTTAACCAGGACTGATGCCTTGTCTTATATTTTCTTTCACTGTTTCCTTTCATTATGTTTCCTTTAATGCATTTCTTTTATTCAACTTTGGAGACGGAATATGGCAACCAGATTTTAGATTATTTGCTCATTCAATAGGAAATATATATTTTTGTTTCAAACAGTGCGTCTGTCTGCTCTCAGGAATGTTAAATAATAACAATAGCACAACAACAGAGCAGCTTAGGATAGGAAATGAAAACCACCATGAGCTCTGGAACACATGGAAGGACACTCTAGGCGGAATGTAATTAAGTAGTTGGAATTTGTGGTTAAGGCCACCAGGGTTAAAAATATGCTTCCTGAGCAAAGTGCCTTAGAGTTTTCAAAGATCACAAACATTGGCACGTAGAATAGGATGATCAGAACATCCTCACTCCAGGTGTCTCCACCATAAGTATTGATTCTCTGTGCCTTACAGAGCTCCATTCTCTCTATTAAAGCCATAAAACGAGGAGAACATGTCTTCTTGGGAAAAGAGAGAAGAGAATCCTCTTTGTTCCCCATTAGGGGATATATAATCCTGTTACTAGAGCTGCCATTTTTCTACCTCATCTGCTTAGCTGAGAGAAACAAATGCACCAGAGTGAACATATTGTTAGGGGGAAGACAAAGAAGTGAAAATAACAGTATGGAAAACAATCCACTTGGAGAACCATTTTCTTAATGCAACTTTATTGCCTGATTCTTCTGTCCAGGGCTACAACCCCCAAAATATGTAGTATGTGATGGATCTTGGCAGTGAAATCAAACAAAAATGATACAAAATGAAACAAAACTCACCTCTTACTCTGCCTCGAGTGATGAGAAAGCTGGTAGTGAAATCCCCAGGGTAAAAAAATTAATACTGATATTGTGGTTTTACTATATGTTGTAGACTTCATAACGGCCTCTAAAGGTAGTCGGGCCTCCATCTCTGGAAACTAATAGATGTGAATTAAATGGCTAATGACACTTGGCAGATGATTAAGTTAAGGATCTTGAAGTGGGGAGATTTTATGAATTATCAGGAAAAGTATTCTTTTAAATAGCCTTGTAAGAAGGAGACAGAGGGCAACTTGACTGCCGACAGAAGAGAGGACTGTATGATGGAAGCCAAAGTCAGCAGAGTCAGAGAGAGAAAACCTATGCCACTGCCTTTGAAGATGAAGAGGCCACAATCCAAGGAATACAGAGTCCTGGAGAAGCTGGAAAAGGTGAGCAAATGGTTTTTCTCCCAGAGCCTCTGGAGGTAGCCTGACGCCGTTGACACCTTGATTTCAGTTCACTGAAAAAAAAAAGTCCTCTTAGAACTTCTGACCTCCAGACTGTAAGAGAATAAATTTGTGTTTATTCTGCTCCAGTTCAAGCTATTCAGGTAGAGGTAATTTGTTACAGCAATCATAGGAAGCTAATATCCTTTACATAGTTGTGATCTAAAGTATACTAGAATAAGCATCCTGACAACTCCATAAGTCACTCACCCAAAGTCTGATTTTCACCATTGTAGCCTGAGAAATACAGTCCTTGTTCATATCACAGAATACTTCAGAAAAGGATAAGAACATTTATAGGACTGTTATTTAATATAAATTATTATTATGTTCAGAGTATCTTAATCTAAAATGATAATAACATTATACGTAAAATATTTTTTTAAAAATATTTTTCTGCCAGGTAAACTGAGCAAACAACAAATTTTTTAATGTAAATAAAATGTAAATGTGCAAATAAAAAATATTAATGTAAATGGTCCTAAAAGCCCTCTGAAACACACTTTGCCTAGTAGCACTTTTGAGAACATGTGAACAAAATTAAAATATAGCTAAGTTGATCAGTCATTGTTCCATATCTGGTTAAATAAATGAAAATGTTTGCAGGTGAACAATTAATTTAATTAACACGGAGATAGTTAAAAATACCATATAAACTAATTTTTAAAAAATTAAACCAACAGATTTAAACTAAACTTCAATTAATTTATTCAGTTTACAGTATTTTTTTCTTTTAGCAAAGTACAGACAGTAAATCCATGTTTTTGATGTTGGTTTTGCTCTTTTCATTTTACTTGCTTATTTGTTTTTCAAATTTATTATTTATCAATCAGTTGTATTGGGATCAAACAAAACCTCCAGAATAATCAATTTGACATATTTCATTTTATTATTGATAAATTTCAACTACATATAGACACTTAAAACATTTCCTTGGTCATATTCCCACATATAATTTTCAGGTACTCATTAAATTTATTGCAATGTAAAGGGAGTTCATTCCACATCGACCAAAGATTGAGTACTTATTAAAAGATTCTTTATTTTAGCACACATTTATTGAACATTTCTCTTCATTTATATTCTTTTATTTCAGACTCCCAAAACTTCTCACAAAGATTACTGTAAAAGTCTTCCAACTGGTCAGTTTTCACTAGCTTTTCTTAAATCACCCATTTTCTATCCTATTTTCACAGTAATCTTTCTAATCACAGTATCATCCCCATGATTAGAAAATTTCAGTTGCTTGATATTGCTCTTAAATTAAAATCCACACTTCTTAGCATGTTTTATAAAGGCTTCCATAAATAATATCTGTCATTTCCCTCTAGTCTCACTTGCTATTCTCCAGTTTAACTCAAATGGAAACATTTTAAGATCCCATAAATTCACTGCTACTCTGGCCTCCGCAAAGATTCTATTGGCCTGAAAATCCTTTGCCAAACTATAAAGTTGGGCAGATGGTTGGATACGTATCTCCAAAGTTTCTGGGCACTACAGTATCCAGATAGGGAGTGGACTTAAAAATCATAAATACAAATGAGATTACTCAGAGAATGTATTTACAGTAAGAAGACGTTGTAGGTCTTATCTAAATATCTAAATATCTAAAGAACACTGACATTGAAAAACTGAAAAGGAAAATAAACTTATGAAGAGGAATTAAAAAGGAACAGCCAGAAAAGTTAAAGAATAAGAAGCCAGGATACTATGGTATCATAGAAGCTTATGGAAAAGAACATTTCAAATATAAGGATGTTGCCAAACAAAGAAATTAAGAATAGAGTAATGCCTATTGGCTTTATGATAGGAGATCACTCCACTTTTAATGGAATAGGAAAGTTGGAAACTTGAAGAGGTGAGGTTAGGAATTTAGAGATGTGGGTCCAGATTTCAAGATTGAAGTAGAGGATTACTGCTTTCAAAATACAGAAAATGAAAAGCTAGAATACTGATTGATTCAATAAATGTTAAAGCCACCTTGATAGTATCAGACAGCTGGGGTGAAGAAACAAGTCATGTCAAATCCTTCAGTGAATAGGAGGACTAAGAAGGGATCAGTAAATCATAGATCCCAGAAAGAGGAGACTAATAAAGCTGATGTTTGAGCCAACGTGGAACTGGAGGGTTTACGTACCCGTGAAAGAAAATGGTCAGACCCTGTAAATTGGAGAAAAGAGGACTTTAGACCAGTTTTCCGAGCTGGAGAAAAAGGAGCGGTAAACACTTAAGAACTATCTTATCCCTCCTCTTAAGTTCCATTTAAGAGTTTCCCTCTGATATAGAGTATATTTCATCTTAAAGTTCAAGTTGAAGAAAAATTTGAGTTTAAGTCATGGAAGTTGTCAATTCCCCTTTAAGTTCTCAAGATGACACGTGAAAGTAATGTATGCTTGTATGTGAAAACATTACTGTTTCACAGCTTTTTCACTGTCCTACATACAGCACACTGTACTTTGTTCTATGGAATTAATGTGTTTTCTGACATACTCCTCCTCATAATTTAAGCATTTATGAGAAAGGTGTTTCTAAATCATAAAAGAAGACTATATAGCAGAATCATTAGAAACCAGACTTTGGAGTCTGTGTAGGTTTGAATATCAAGTTATCTTAGATAAACTATTCACTACATCAAAGCCCATGCTTTTCTCATCAGTAAAATGGGGTTGATAAACCCTACAGTAAAGAAGTTTAAACAAAGCAATGTTTTAAAAATGTTCAGCAAAATGTGTGACACATAAATATAGCTATCTTTTAGGCTCGTTGACCTCAAATGCTGATTTATACCTCATTTCTGGTTTATTCAAAACTAGAGAGAATGTTAATCAAGAGAAGGCAGAGTTTCATCTATGACATGCATTCAAGAGAATATTCCCCAGAGAACAAATGTTTTGAAACAAAATTTTTTCAAAGGGTGGAACCAGTTTGTACACTGTCATCCTTGCCCATAACCATATGCAATGGTTTTGTCCTTGCTATAAAACAAACTTTGCTCTTACACAGTTAAACAAGTTTGCTCTTAAACAGTTGTTGACTTTGAGTCAAATTCTTGTTGACATGTTGACTTCCAAGGACATTTTATGTTGTGATTGGTCAACATAAGTCTAGGTTTTTCCTTACAATATGTTTCTAGAAGTCACTGCTGTGACATGCTATCCTTAAACACGATAATCTTTCCTCTACTCATAAACACTACTATACGCCTTTTCATCTACTGTTTCTATGACTCCAATGCCTTTTCCATTTTCTCTGCCTAGTGAACTCTCACATTAGGTCAAGACCCAGATCAAGAGTGCCCTAGACCAGAAGTTGCCTTCCATTCTGAGTTAATCATTCCCACAGCTGAATGCTAACATCATCTTTATATGACTCTAACAGACATGCCTATCAGAATCAAAGTAAAGCTTTTCAAAACTCATATACCTAAAGGGCATAGTCAAGTATGTATTTTTTAAAATGTTAAAAGAAATTCCCACATGTTTCTGGGTAAGAATAACAGCTCGACTATAATATTTACAAATAATAACTGTTGCTTTTTAAGTCTTTCTTCCCCACTAGACTGTTAGGTCTCTGAAGAAAAAGACTTGTTCTGCTTGTTTGTACCCTCAAACCCAGCATGACATTGTATAAAACGAACTCAATAAGCTTGTATTGAATAAATGAATAAACAGAAGCCAATTCTTACTCTATTAGAGCAATTGCTTGGTCATTCAGTTATTATTGCAATTAAGCAGAAAAGCTGTAGTCTTTCCATTGTTACATGTCCAGCTCAAGGACTTTTTTGTCCCAATATGACCATTAAAATCTGAAATATGCAAATTATTTTGCAGAAGTACTTTGGCTGTAAGTAATATAAAGGATTACGAGCTGCTTAGCCCTATATTCAATGCTGCCGTTGACACATATTATTGTGGGCCCTATGTCAGACAGCAAGACATCAGCCACACAGGATGAGGGTGAAATTAGATGATGTGGTTCAAGAAGTCGTCACAAAATGAGTTCTCTGAATAAGACATCTTTAAAGACTTTTTGAAATCTCAAGCTAAGGAATTTTCTCCTTCTTTCCCTGGCTTCTGTCATGGAGAAAGGATTCATCCCATGGTAGCTGAATGGGACAACCTTGTAGAGCACACATAAAGGATTTGCCTCAACTCAACCTGCAGGCTGCATTCAGTGGGTCAGGAAGAAATAGCAACATGAATTAACATGTATTGCTGTCATCCCTGTATCTTCAAGACTAAAAACTCAGCAACAGCTTATTGAGACACTGGGAATTTATTTTATTTTATTATTTTATTTATTTATTTGACAGAGGGAGACAGTGAGAGATGGAACACAAGCAGAAGGAGTGGGAGAGGGAGAAGCAGGCTTTCCACTGAGCAGGGAGCCCAATGTGGGGCTCAATCCCAGGACCCTGGGATCATGACCCAAGCCAAAGGCAGATGCTTGATGACTGAGCCACCCAGGTGCCCTAAGACACTGGGAATTTTTAATGGCGTCTGTTGGTATTCACATAAGAAACTAACCAGCTACACGTGAATCATCATGGGATTCCTGAGTCAAAAGGAAACTTGTTAAATACCAGAGAATAAAGAGAATAAAAGAAATGAGATATCTGAGAAGAACCGTCATCAAAACAGTCCTACTAAACATATCTAGCCAGAGATTACAGAAAACTCTTGTGGTGGTGGCAGGATTGATAATAAATGCCAGTACTGATAATAAATGCCAGTGTAGCTATATACACTATGCATACTACAAGAAGTATATTGTGGGAAGAAAAGTTCTGACAGGAACATGGATTTTTTTAAAAGAATAGAAGCTAAACATAGCCTATTCCAACTGGGGTATACCCCATGGATAGTTATTATTCTACGTTAATATAAAGAATCTCACATGATGAAAAAAGTAGAAGGCATTTCCTAATCACAAACAGGACAGGCTCACAACATCTGACATTGGTATACTCCAGTCACACCACAGCATCCTTGGAAGTCTTTAGGGATAATGTGGAAGCAAAATGAGGAGTTGAATAACCAACCAGTAAAACTTTAATTTCCTTTTTTTTAATCCAATAATGAGAATGGAAGGAGCTACCTCAGAAAAATTCTCATTGTGTGTTTTATTAACCATTAACCATACAGGTTTATAATTAATTCTTCCTATAATATTGTTTAGCCTCATCCTCAAAGCAAATACGAGTTCTACAAAGTGAGCAATTTTATCTTTTCATTTTCATGAATCTCAACAACACCATCAATATCTGTCTATTTATCCCCAATATATAATAGATAACCAAGTACTTCTCAATAGCAAATCTTATTTCTGACTGTGGAAGTTAATCACTTGGCAAAAAAATGGTGATCATTACAAGTATATGGATCATAAATGGCAAAATCAACAAAAACAGAAGTACACCAAGAAGGCCACTTTGTATTTCTGCTGGAGAGAAGTGGATTATGCTATAGCTGAATCTTTTTAAATAAATCTTTTAAAAAATAATTTGCAGCCCTTACTGAAGGCATATATTTGTTTAGGAGCACAGAAAGCCTTTCTTTAAGAGTAATTTGTTCTTCTAAACCATATATTCCAGTGACGTTGCTGTGTACAGTGAGAGTTCAGACTGAGACTCTGGCAAAACTGAGTTTAGACACGCAGAGGTGACCTAAGTCACCTTCCTTGCCAAACTGCATTTTCTGTAAGTCTGAGGCTTTGCTTCGTATTTCAAGCTAATTGTCTTCATTTGACTTTTCTTATTTTATTTGGCAATTTAAACACTAGCTACCAACAGTTTAGATCTCTTTTGTGTCTAAAGTTGTGAAAGGGAATAAATGAACACACACACACACACACAATTCAAAAATTCTTTTAGGAACATTTCTCTGGTGATAGGAGAGTAAACAGAAAATCAGTAGGTAAGCATCGTAGACAAGTTCAAGTGGGTGGGCTTCTGCAGGGTACCAAGCACCATACTGAATGGCAGTCAGGACGGAAGGTAGACATCATGGTGGGAGAGAAGGCCAATGATAACCGGAAAGAGAAAACTCAACCCCTGATAAAATTCACAAGGTTTTGGCAGTGATTTTCGAGGAGTCGACAAAATAAAAAAGAAGAGGTAGCCCAGAGAGCAGTAAGGCATTTAGGACATGGCAGAGGCCTAAAAGGCAAGTCGCCCTTCTCCAGGCTGCCTTTCCGAACAGCAGGGCCATTCCCCTTTTCCACCAACATAAAAGTAACAGACTACATGAAAATCATCAGAAAACTGGTAACATGAAAAAAAAGGGAATTTGCTGAGTCACCATATACAAGGCTGGTGGATGCTTATTCTATATACTTAGCAAATCTCAGAGCAAAGAATGGGCCAACGTGAGAATTCTTTAATACAGACAGATTGGGGAAAATTGGGCTAGTGTATGTTTCATGGTTGTAAATGGTGTAGCCTCTAGGGAAAGCAGTATGGAGATCCCTCAAAAAATTAAAAGTAGAATTACCATATGATCCAGAAATCCCATTTCTGCAGATATATGTCTAAAAGAATTAAAAACAGAATCTCAAAGTGATATCTGCACTGCCATATTCATTCCAATTTGAAATTACAATGCTGTAGGTTGCTATATAGGTTAGCTAATTCAGAGAAAGTGTTGAAACCCAAAGAGTCCTATATCCATCTCAATAGGAAATAAATGGATTTTGAAGGGAGATTTGCTTTCAGTCTGACTAGTGAAAAATGTTTTACAAATTGTTATTTCCAAATTTATTCTGAAAATGACATTTTAAAAAAAGGTTGAATTGAAAAATTCAATCAGAACTCAAAATTTAAAGCTTGATAAACTGCTGACCATTCTGTCATCTCAAATACAGTGTTACCACACTGCTTTATCTCTATTTATATTGGGAAAATAATAAATATGAAGACAAAGTATTCTGTGTATATGTGCAAAGATTGTTGTTCATTCTTACCATAAGTCTGGAAAATAATACATCTGTTTAACATCATGGCTGCTCTGGAATTCTCATTGAAAACTTTTTTAACAGAGTATTCCAAGAATATCCTTTGTTTCCTCTTACTGTGTAATTTTAAATCCACTGTAAACAATGGGAGCTTAGCCTTTCCCTCCCCTCCTTGGGACCCTTGCTGATAAATCAGGAAGCAGAAACATTTTAAATGATATGTTTATATATTAGATATTTAGTTTATCAATTATTTCTTCCCCTAGTCATTCTTCAGGAAACAAGCTGGATATAGACACAGACACAACAGGACACTTTTTGTCAGCAGTTACAATGTCAGTTTGCAAATGTGCTTAATTGTACAGGATGTACTAAGTGTTGTTGCTATTTTGGTCCTGGTTTCTTTGCTGGAAAATGTGATCTGTTTTTTGTGAGGCCTGACAATTCATATTTGATTGCCTGAAGAAACTTGTTTGCTTGAATTTTGTCTAATATTTCAGTGTCTTCACATTGCCTTAATTGTTCACAGTTTTTTTCAAGTGTCCCATCAACTGGTTGCTTCCTTTAAAAAAATGAATTCACAATACTGCAGACATTTTAGCATGGTCTTATCAGAATCAAGATGGTCCAGAAACTTGCATTCATTCATATCATTTACTTTTGCAGAGCGCACAAAGTAAGGTAAATAAAATATGATTTTGTTCTAACCTTTCCTGTAAGATTTCACAATCGTTCACATCTTTCTGCCTGAAAGTTTAATGTAACTTTTTTTATATGAAATCTAAATTCCACATACTTTAACTCTTACATGGCTTCTATACATTCATATGTAATCACTCTTTAGATCACAGCACTACACACTTTAACGTAACAGATAGTCCTCTTCCAAATTATTAAACTGTTAAATGTAGTTAAGTGTTAAATAATGTGAAATGATGTCTAAAGCTACACCTATAAACTCATTACAACCAGGAATAGTATAGTTTCATGGTGCTGACATTTTTTTTTCTTTTTTAAGTTTTTAGTTAAATTCCAGTTAGTTAACATATAGTGTACCATTAGTTTCAGCAGTAGCACTTTGTGATGGGGTGCTGACATTCTTACCATGTTTTTATGTATAGTCATCCAGTTATTGATGGCTATACAATTGACATAATATATTTTGAGTAAATTGCTGTGTACCAAATGTTAGCATGCTGACTTCTAAGCACTGTAATAAATCATGGGATGACGAAAAGCCTATGCATTGCATTGTGCCTGCTGCTCCCTACGCTGTGGTACGATAAGCTACTGTAGCATCTGTGACACTTACCTGAAAGGCCACTTATAGCACCATGCCTTTAGAAGGGACCCATACACTGAAAGGTTGAACCTCAACGGAGTGAGCGTCCTGTAGAATTGTAGGATAGTTTCTTCAGTTGCCAATCAGATTCTGACAGCAGTGCTTTCTCTCAATGCCAGTGAAAGAAGGACTTCTGTCCTCTTTGAAACAGAGATTATATTCTTCCACTATAAAAATAGCATAATAAAAATTTGAAACATCTGTAAGTCAGTGTTACCCTGGAAGAATAAAAAAAGAATAAAAAACAAAATCCAAAATGCTAAATATGAGTATTGTTAGAAGGGAAAACTCAGGTAAATGTTTTCAGATTAAAATTTAAAAAAAGAAGGGCTTCCCAAAGCTGTGAATAAGGAGACAGCCAAGAAAAAAGCATGGCCAGGTAGTCCTCTTTGTGGAGAATAGTTAATACATCCCTGAGAATTCAGAATAGGCAGAACCAAAGGAATGAAGATTTACCTTAAATATTCGTATTGTAAGTGATGGAAAAAATTAAATCTGGATATTTATTTATTAACCAAAGATATTTGATTTGGCAATCAGACACTGAATCAAAGTATCTCTCTTCTAAAAAAAGTAAATAACAGAAAGACACAAAATAATTGCATCTTGAAACATTTTCAATATATTTTTCCATTGTTTTATGAGCTATCACAAGGCTTTTGTTGTATGGAAGCAAGACAAAATTCACATATTGTTAACATAAAAAAATGCATATGTTGGAAATTTAAATATGCATTGTACCTCATTTATATTATGATATTATGAATAGATATGTGTCTCAATTTTTGTTGTAATATAATGCTAATAGTATAACATTCTAATTTATTTCATGTTTTCAAGTTTATAATTTTTATTAAAAATCATTTTTCTTTTTTATTCAGTGATATAAAAAAAATGCAACATAGAACACTCCAAAAAGAGCAATAACATACAGAGTATGTAAAACCTGATCATAGTGGTCAACTTTGGCATATTTGAAAGTACAATTTTACTGTACAAGCACGAAATAATCAAGACTATTGATTTTATAAGGTATTTTAAACTGACTTTATTGAGCTCCGTATTATAAGTAGCAACCATGTAAAGCAATTTACAAACTTTTTTTTTCATTTTTTCCTTTAAACAACTTAAAAGTTAGATACAATTGCCATGCCTATCATATTTAAAGTCTGTGTGAGAATAACATAAACTCATTATGCATAGTGCTGGGTATACAATGTTATTTGCTATATAAATGTTATGAGAGTAATATTACTCAGTTAAGTATGATTGTTAACAATCATTAATAGAAGGGTTATAATTTAAAGCATTTCCAGTGAGCAGAAAGGCATTCATTATTCACCATAGAGTGTTTCTATTTTTCAGTTTTAACTTTTATCTTTGCTCTAATTTTTAATGTTTTCTCCTTTAAAACTTAAAATAAATATATTCTGAGATCACAGATAATTACTTAAGTGTTTAATTTTGTTTTGACTCATATTCTAGCCGTGAATGGCAGTAAAAGATAAGGATAGGGTTGATTGACTCTCCTCCAGAAAGAAAAAAGAAGGGAAATTTTAATACAAACATAGCCATTCAAACACTCTGGATTTATGTACTTTTGAAATCCTGGAAACAGACGAATTCCATGCAGCATCCCTGGACAGTGTTTGTCTGTGCTCTGTATATGGTGAAGATATGAAATACTTTTCTTTAGATGGCAAGGTTGACTGGAAACATTATATCTGCCAACTCTCAATTACCCACAGACTATCATTAAGTTTAAAAATTAAACAGGCCCCTGCTTTCTCTTTCTTTTTATTTTCTTTTTTTTTAATTCCTGCTAATTTTTTAGGAATTTCACTGCCAAGTAGTTTTTAACCAAAAGATCTACCAAACCAATAAATAAATAAATAAATAAATAACCCAAAGCAAAAGTAATCACTTTGAATCCTGTTAATGGACCATGTTAAAGAGATTTGGTTAGAGAAAAAAATTAACTCATATAACATTCAACAAATTTCCAAGGGAAAACTTGTCACATTCTGGGTAGTACACAGTTTAGGAAAAGAAAAAAACAAAACACTTATTTGAGGCTCTGAAATTGCTTTAAAAGTCAAAATACCAGCCAATAGCAAATAAGGGATAGTGCATATTGCCTAGTGTAAGTAAGGTGTATTCATCCAAGTATAAGCCATTGTTGTTACAATCAAGCAGATATTTTATAACAATATTTTTTTTCCTAGTTCAGCAGGAGAATTCGACAATAATAAAGAGACTTATGTATATGTTATTTTCTAGAAATTTGGTAGGGATACTATCACAATGCAATTTCCATTGCATGAAAAATTTAAAGCATGTTTTCCAAAAGAGCAGAGTGTTTAAAAACCAATTATGTAGCTAACTAGCCTTATTAAAGTGGCTCAAGTGAAATTTAGTTTTCCTCTATTGCCTGGAGGGGTATATATTAAGAAACTAGATTACACATTTATGCATTATTTTCTAACTAAAAATATCTCCTTCCTTTTCTTGTGAGAGTTTAAAAGGGACCATTCTAAGAGGGTATTTTCATGGAAGTCCCTCCAGTTCCTACTAGTCCCAAGGTATTGTTAGGTCAGCTCCAACCTGAGGCCTGTTATCTAAAGGAAAAAGAAAAAGTCCATGATCTGAGTGTACAAATTACTCAAATGTTTAAGCAAGAGATCCATCCAATTTCTCACTTTTTAATCCAAATGTCTGGAACTATAAAACAGACATAAGCTTAGAATAGGTGACATAATTCCCCAAGGAAAGCCCTTGGCCAATTTCCATTAATGTGCAAATGAGAAAAGGGTTATCAGGCAATTTTTACTGGTTCTCTATATCTGACTGCCACTGATACAAATCTTCATATGTGCTCATTTTTAAGATAATACCCCAAATATTGCTAAAATAGATTTTGGTTCAACATTAGACATATACTAGATAACAATTGTTTTATCTTCTTTTCCTTGTTTAAACTTTTTATACAAACTTATTTTCAATGATGGTACCTAATTAAGAACTTTTCTCTATTTAATATGTTTTTGTCAAATATTTCCCATGTGTCTAATAAGATGTTAAGCATTATGGGAATATTAAAAACGAGGTTGGAACAAAAAAGGTAGTATTCTAATAAATCACCAGAAAATAATAAAAAATATATGTATTCTAGTCAGAATGCACATGAATTTGGGAAAAAAAAAAAAAGAACTTATGAGATGTTAAAAAGAGAACAAGGAATAACCTTACCAAGCATCATCATTATATTTCCACAGTGTCCCCCACCTGACACTTGGTATGTATTCAAAAAACATTATTGAATGAGTAAGGGAGTTTGAGGACTGGGTAATCTATATCATATAAACTAGAATTTGAGTATAGTATTTATATGAACTTGATGGGAAGTTTTATAATCCTCAGCTATGTAGCAATTACCCAGTTCTGATATAGGGGAGAGAATTCCAACCAATAGCAGACATCTCTGGGACACTGCTTATAAGGAATCATGGCTAATAACCTTGAAAAAAACAAAAACAAAAACAATGAGCAATAAACACAGTATTACAGAAGTCCAAAACAATGTTTCAACCATCCATGTCCTGACTTTGAATCCTTAAAGAATTTTGAGGATGACATAGAGTGATTAGGAAGTGGCAAAAAAAGGAACATGTTAGACATTCAATATATGAAATACTATGACATTACAACAACATACAATTCCTAACGTTTTTCTTTTTTAATGCATTCTCTTCTCTTTATCTGCTCCCTACCCTGCTTCCTTTTTTTCTCCACACCTCCTACATCACACTTACACAATATTAAAAGAGGTATTTGAAATGATATAATTTGAAAACTGTTTATTCTGACAGGGATGTTTAAGTGAGTGCTACTTTAAAAAGTATGGTCAAGCCTCTTTTGTTCTTGCCTAACTACAGATAAGAAAAACATTCCATGCAGTAAAAGTAGTTTAGTCTGTTCAAAGTTCTGGGAATGATATTTATCCAAAGGCCAAATGTCCCATCTTCGGAGCAGAGGTGTCATGTAGCTATGGTGTCATCTTAGAATGCAGACCATCTGGGAAAGTGGCCACTCACCACACCCTTCAGGACCACGCTGAAGGAAAATGCACATTACGGCGGATCACCATTCCACAGCTGCTGGCCATATGGATTTCCCAGTGGAGCTCTTCCATTGGTTGGCCCTGTCTAGCCCATTCCCCAGGGAAGATGCAAAAGGCTAGCACCTGCTTGCTTGGAGTGCTGACTGAAGAAAACATGGGCACTGAGAAAGTCTTCAGAGCATATGGGGATGAACTAATGCAACCAGGAAGCTTAACAGAAGGTCTGCCAATAGGAGCAGTTTCCAGTGACCTAAATTTTGGACTATTCTTATTGAGAAAGAAAAGAATGAAAGATACATTAATTCTCATTGCAAGGCTGACCTAAAACATAAAAAACTGATTTGTATCAGGAAAGGCAGTGCAGGACTAATTCTATTAGGTCAATTTAGCTAATTTTAATTCTCCCTTCAAATAACTGTCAACAAGAGACTTGTTCTACCAAAATTAAACTGAATTTGTAATTCATGGCTGCACTTTATTTACCTTTGTTGTCAACAAATAATTCAGAAAAATGTTATATTTCTTTTTTTTCTAAAAAAACTTTTCTAGTCCCAACATATGTTAAGTTTTACTCGTTTAAAATAGAAGTTAAAGTTTTATAAGCAGTTAAAGGTAATTTTCACTAACCCAAGCTTACCAAGTGTCCATCTCTAAAGAGGGTGATTTGAGAAATAATCCTGGAGGTGGAGCATTACAAAAGAAGACACTCATATGCCATAAAAATAGCAAATAGAAAACCATACTTTGAGGAACAGGAGAATATTCTTTTACACTAATGACATCTGAGATAATCTGTTTGAGTCTCACAGAAAGTGAAGGACACCAAATCAGTTTCTCCTTGAAATAGGAGATTTTACCCTACCCCCATGTATAACTGTATGTACATTTACTTTTAATTTATATTTTAAAATTACAGCTTAGAAAAATATATGCTTATGTAAAAATTTGCACAACAGAGACAAGTTAAAAGAGAAAATAGAAATATGTGAAAATCCTTTCTCTGAGAAATAAAAGTACATTTGAGGGGGAAAAAAAAAACACATCTATCTAAAACTCTCTTTCTAATCTAGGAACGTTTACATATATCTACCTGTGTTACAGGACATGGATGGACAGATACAAAGCCTGATGGAGACCTTATAATAAAGCATCTATATTGTACATGCTGTTTTATAATCTGTTTCTATTTCATTCCACATTTTTGTATGTCTATAAAATAGAACTACATTATTCATTTTGATAGTTGAATCATAAAGATGTGATTTCACTACACTTTTGCTATAACTGGGTATTAATTTTTTTCCAATCTGATGGGTAAAATATATGTAATTGTTCAATTTGTGCATTTCTTTGATTTTTAGTCAAATTAGAATATTTTCAAAATGTTAGTGATTATTTGTATTTACTTGTGTGGAAGATTACGTGTTCAAGCTCTATAACATTTTATTCCATTTAGTTGTTTACTTTTGGTCTTAATATTTTCTCAAGGCTATTTGTATATTATTGCTATATAATAATGTTGCTATTACTTCCCCTCTTTTCAGGGATAACAGGTTACTGTCTAGGCCCTCTATCTGAGAAACCATTCTCCTTCTTCACCTTTTCCTTCTTTTTCTTCCTCTTCTCCTCCTTCTCTTTCTCCTCCTCCTCCTCTTTCTTTAAATGACTGCATAGGTCTGCTCCAATCCATTAGTTAAAGTTTAATTCTCAGATTATGATGTCATTTCCAAATTTGTGGCATGCTTTATGTTATCTACTAAATGCCACTTAAAAATAAAATTTCTAAAATATAAACTTAATTGTTGTTATTAATGGCAATCAAAACATTACAATTCCTATTGTAGAATGCCAGAAAATATTCATTATGACAATAATTGCAATATTAAAAACATATTTGTAAAATCAGCTAAATGAGATCCATGCTTTCTAAATTGTACAAATTATTTTAAACAAAGTATATTCAAAGAGTTAAAAGGAAACAATTTCTGCATAAAAAATTGAAATACATACATAGTGGTAAGACCGTACTTCTTCAGAGCCTATTAAAATTTCATAGCCTTTTAAACTTTATTATTATTATCTGTTTAAAATTCTTGTTCAAGTTATATAAAAAGTTGCTCTTTGCTTCTACAAATACTGGCTGGTAGATCACATGGCAACATACCAGGATTTTCATATCACCTTACTTTTCTCCATTTTTTTGATAGAGACTGTAACAAACAGCAAGAGGTCAAAAGTAAAACACCTAGACACAGAAAAAAATTCTAAAAAAGGAAGATCCTAGATCATCTATTCCTGAATAACTAAGGGTTGGCATGTGTTCATAAGATCTGCTGAATGATCTAGAGAGACTCTTTTGTCTTCGAATACTAAACTCAACTCTTTCTGATGGTCTCCAGTTTATGGAAACTTAGACTCAACTTGATAAATAAAAATTCAAGCTGCTTTCTCAGTTTGTATAATAAAAATAACGTGTGCTGTCTCAGGTTCAGGTGTTCGGGTTTTTTGTTTTGTTTTGTTTTGTTTTTAATATGCAGTAAATTTGATAATTAACTTTTGGATAAAGAACCATGCAGGATATAGAACACACTTCAGGAAGAAAAAAGTACATGGGGTGTTAGCAGAATGGGAAGGCTGCCCAGAACATGTCCCCTGCTATAAGATTAGTTTGGGAATTAGGGATTTACAGTGCTTACTCCCATCTAGAGGGGACTTGGCAATATTCCCTAGAACTGTGAAGATAAATTGGTGGGAATGAAAGAAATAAGTAACGGCTAGAGGCTGCTGGAAAACAGGCTTTCCTGCCACTAAGTCATGATGTTGTAGAGTTCTGAAACCAGGCTACGTTCTAGCCTGAGAAAGAAAGCCATTTTCTATGTGTTAACAGTAACAACTGACCAAGTCAGTCTCATAATGGTCAGCCTGAGAAATGGGATATAAAGGCCCATCTTGGCGGAGGAAATAGCAGCCGGGGCATCCATTCAGCCAAAGAGGTCCACTACATACTTCCCTGTCACAGTGAAATGTGTCAGATGGAGGGTGATGAGGAGGAGGATGGCAATTGTGAATGAGGATGATGGTGAAATGTAGAGATGATGAGAAGACTATTGCAGAAGGCAGGGAAAATTAGTTGTTTTTTAAAAACATCTGAATATGTAGATATAAATGGAGGAGATATGAGACACTGACAAAAATATGTAAGAGTATGCCTTTCAAAAGGAAATCCATCAGAATTCACTTCCATTCAAAAATAAAGTAAAGCAAAAAAGACTGTAACATAAAAAAGTGGTTTCTAGAAGCTGGTGTAAAAATAAAATGCTTGAATTCCTAAAGGGAATTATTTATATTAAACAAAAGAAAGCAGTACGTAAAGTTTGCCTGGAAATTCCTCTCACCTATCCCTAGACACCACTTTTGATTTCTTGTTTTGCCCTTCCTTGTCCTCCTGCTCCCTACTAGGAGAGAAAATTACAATTTAATATACATTATTAATGGACTCATTTTTTATATTTTAACACAAGGGACATATATAATTTCTTAATAAATAATAATAAATTCCTTCCTTCTTTCCACTATTTTTTCTCTTCTTTCATTCCTTCTTTCCCGCTCTCCTCTTTCACCCGCTGCTGTCTTTTCTTTCTCTCTCCCCACTTCCTGTACCCCACAAGAGGTCCAACAAGTCAAAACAGCCTGCATCTCCTCAAGTCAAAGACATTCATATTGAGGTACTTCTCTTGGAAAACTAAGGAGACAAAAACCCCTCAAACTCAAACAACAGTGGTGCCAACTCAATCGCAGTTCCTGCCTGTCAGCCTCTTCAACTGGCTTTTTCTCCATTCTCAGAAGCAGAGATTTCAGGCCGTGGTCGCGCAAATCTGGTCCTACTCCGCGTGTCAGTGGAATGGTCTTGTCCCGGCTTCCCCAATGTTTGGTGCCTATGGACTCCCGCCGTCACTGAAGTCACAAACCCCGCTGATTATAGGGGGTGATGAGAGCTCAGGACTCAAACCCAGGTTGATGCTATATGTATTTCCGTCACTGCAAGTCAGTTTAATTCTTAAGCCACAGAAACACCTGACTCAAACATAACAAGGATCCTATTTTTAAGTCTGTTTGGACCAGCAGTGGCTTCTAAATAGGCTACTTCCATAAACTGATATTCTTGCAGACAATAAAAAGAAAATCTTCAGAGAAATCTTCACACTGAACTTTGAATAGTCGTTTCTTTCAGTGGCATGCTGTCTTTTCAGTATAGGGAGGGACACGGCTTCTGTGCTCATTGCCTGACAATGTGGGAATTTTCTTTACACTTTATGTTATAAGGGAAAAAATAAGACTGGATTTGTGTGACTATGGCACAGTATTGACTTCCTTACATGTGAGCAAGGGAACAATCCTGAGGGCTGAAGTGCACCCCTCAACCCCTACACCAAAACAGGGTAAAAGGCAGACCTATATTAAAATATCTATAAACTTGCACTTCTAAGATGACTAAGTTCTGAGGAGCTAATGCATAAATTGGGACTATAGTTAATAATAACCATATGAGGTGTTGGAAATAACTTTATGTTAATTAAATTGATTGTAGGAAGCATTTCACAAGGTAAACATATATCAAATCATCACACTGTCTACTTTAAAAATATCACAATTCTATTTTGTCACATATACTTAATGCTGGGAAAAAAAATAAAGTTTCATCTTCAGATCCTCACTCCTCTCTAAGGTGCCAGAAAAAATATAGAATGCCCAGTTGAATTTAAATTTCACATAAGCAGCAAAGAATTTTTAGTACAATATTCCATGCTTATACTAAAAAGTATTTATTATTTACTTGAAAATCAAATTTAGTTTAGAGTCTTGTATTTTTTTTCTGTGAAATCTGACTATCCCATATAACAACTATTATTCTCCCAATGATTTCCTTACCTTATTTTTGTCTTCTTTGCCCTTATCATACCATCTGATAATACAGTGTTCTTTTTTTTTTTTTTTTTTTTTTTTTTTAACTGGATCATTGTCTGTGTTCCAGTTCTGAAAGGCTGGCTCAATGGAAGTGAAGACATTTCCATTTTGTATCTCTCTGGAACTCCAGGAGATAGAACGATGCTCAACATATAATAGTTTCAGTTTCTTAATAAACATGGAATGAACTTATTTATTTAGCGAATAGAAATTCTATCTCAAAAACATGTTGCTTGTCAGATATGCAAATAATTCTTATAGATAACTAAATCTGTAATATTTGCTATTTGTCTTTAGTCTTGATATTTTTTTCCTAGTTAAGTTGAAACCAGTCAAAGATATGGATGACGCTGACATTTGTTGAGAACTTACTATGTGTCTGCATTCTGTCATGTACACTTAATATTCACAAAACCCCTATGAAATTGATATAATTTGTATTCTCAGCTTGGCAATCAGAAAAATGAAGCTTAGTAAATATCGATGTCCAAATTCACATAACCTAATTACCAAGCAAGACTCGAGACCTCATTTAAAACTGTTCCCAGGATAAAGCATTTTCTTAGTATTTATTTTATACTGTTATTATCTCATAGTAATTGAAACTTAAAAGACGCATGAGCAATATCCTCTCATTTTTTTTTTCTTTTTATGAAGATTTATTTTGCAGATCCTTGTCTAATGTACTGGCAAAAAGTAAGGAAGAAAAATTATAGGGAACAACTAATTTAAATGAATCTTTGCTAACAGATTAAAAGCAGTTTAGCGCTTCATTTTCCAGAGGTGAAATTATATGGCTTTTTGGTGAATTTTTCTGCACAAATTACTAATAATTATTCTGTTAAACAATAGAATTTCATTAGAGGTTTCATTTTGGGTTTTACTAATACAGTTCTACTTACATGCAGAGAAAATGAGAAGAGAGGGCAGCAGTATGTTTTCTTACGTTATTTAATCTTCTACAGGCTTCCTTCCAAACCAAGCAACTAAAATGAAACACAGCTTTCCTTCCCAAGAGGGTTTCACTTGTTCCTTCTCTTGCCTCCATCCCCTCTACCCCCTTGCCTTTCTTCCTGTGCTTTTGACTTTTCCTTCTCTTTCCTTCCACCCACAGGCACTTTTGAAATGGCCTCAGATGGGAGGGTGAGATCAGAAATATGCCTATAGAACCCTCTACACGCAGATCTGGCAAGCATTCAACACAAACGCAATTAGAGGGCTTACCCTTGCATGAAATATTTGCTTTCCTGAGAGTCACCAACATTAAACCTTAGGAATGCTAAGGCATAGTGTTTCTATGTCAGAACTGGGATCCTCAACTTTCCTTTCCTCAAAGTTACTGTTTTTAAAGTTTGCACAGAGTATCAAAGGCCCACCAAACAATAAATGGGAAAGAAGAATTTTATTAAAATCCACTTGGGACAACTGCATCTGCCATTGGTATTCTTTGGCCAGAGTCTGAGAAGTTACAACACACCCACCCAGAGGTACTTATGAGCATTGTTCATGCATTCAATATTTTCAAATGTATCACCTAGAGTGTGCCATGCGCTGAGCTCAGACCGGTGTGAAGTCTTGAAACTCACCTTCAATGGTAGACACAGGCAACTAACCAGGAAATTACAGAGTAATTGATAAAGGTGCTTGATCATCCTTATCTCTTTATACTATAGAATTTCCAAATATAAAGGAAGCCTAGGTAGAATATTTGTTTGCTTTGCTTTGATCAAGGATAAATATATTTCAAAAATGGTTAGGTCTCTGATACTAGGAAAGAGAAAAAAAAAATATATATATATATAAATGCAATACATACACACCATGTTAGTTATGTCTTCAAGTTCTGAAATCAGAAAAAAATAGTTTATAAATTTTTTTCTCTTGCCCTAAATCAATTTAAGATGGCTGTACCGTTTTAGAGTCATCAATTTCATACATCATATTTTACTTTACATTGTATCCCTGGTATATAGTCTTACCAATGGACAATGTTCTATAAATATTTGTTAAATCAAAGTTTAATCACAATGTATATAATACTAAGAAAGGTTATATAATGTTGAAGTATATGGAGAAGTCTTTGATCTTTCTCAGAGAAAGTAAATAGATAAACAGTGAGAGCACTTTAAAAATATAAATGAGATTTGTTCAGTATTCAAGACCTGCTAGCTATACTGCTAAGAACTTTGCAAGTATGAAGACATTCAGTCTTGATATACCCTATAGGTGGGAAAGGGAAAGCTGAGTCTTGGGGAGTGTGAGGAGGTTGCCAAAGATCACACCCAGCAAGGGGTATGCATTAACTCCCTAGAGCTGCTGGAAGAAATTATTACAAACTTTGTGGTTTCAAACAACAAAAAGTTATTTTCTCATAGTTCCAGAGGCCAGAAATCTGAAATAAGTATCATTGAGCTGATACCAAGGTGCTGACAGGCCTGTGTTCCCTCCAGAGGTTCTAGCGCAGAATTTTTTCCTTGACTATTCCAGTTTCTGGAGGCTGCTTCCATTCCTTACCTTGTGGGCACATCACTCCAATGTTCAAGGCCAGCCTCTCCAAATCTCTATAGTGTTCCACCTTCACAACACCTCCTCCCCTGTGTGTGTGTGTGTGTGTGTGTGTGTGTGTGTGTGTGTAATCTACCTCTGCATCTCTCCTCTAAGGGTACTTGTGATGACATTTAGGACTCATCCAGGTAATCCAATGTCATCTCATCTCAAGATCCTTAATTTAATCATTTCTGCAAAACACTTACCATATAAGATGACGTTCACATGTTGCAGTGACTCAGTCCTGACTGATATGTTTTAGATGCCAACATTCACTTGAACACAGGATTAGGCCTAGAATTTGACCAGACAGCTGCCTCTAGGGCCTTTGTTCTTAAACCCTGTGATATACTGCATCACCATTGTGTGACTTTCATCTAGATAGGAAGAAAACACTACAGATGAGAACCTTACGAAACCATTAGACTAAGACAAAATGCTGGTGGGAACTATTGGGTGTTTTTAAAAAGGGAAAGTCAAAGTGAAATTGGTGTTTTCAGATGGGTTGATGTATTATAGTTTGTAGTGTGCAGCAAGTAGGAAACTATTGCAATAGTCTATGTACAAAATGATAAGGACCTGAGCCAGAGTGGTGGCGAAGGAAGTGAAAACTTGGAACAGGAGATATGAAAGAAGAAATACCAAAATTTGTTACTGACTAGAGCCTGAAGGACAACAGAGGTAAAAGAAACTTCCACTCATTTGACAACATTTATAGGCAATATCTACATGTCAGCCATTGCTTGGATCCAAACATGAAGAGTTAAGTCATAGTTTTTAATTTCAAAAAATGCAATAAAAGATGAAACATATAACCAAAGATTAAAATAAAATGTGATGTGAATGATCTCCCTGGGAATGTGGGAACGCAGTTAAAACCACTGCATAGAGTGGGTGTGTATGTTAGGGAAGGTGTTTTACCTTGGGTTCTTTCAGATTCTGGGTTCTTTCAGATATAACATAAAGATTCTAGCCCAAGTAGGATGCGAGATCAGTAAGCATAAGTGGGGAAATGAGGAATTGATATAGGGAAGAGAGGGAGGCCAATAAGGCATGCATTTTCAAGCCAGTTATCAGTGTAGGTAACCAGAACTCAGTCCTGCTGGGGCCCTCTGGAAACCAGTGTGGAAAAGATGCTAAAGTATTATCCTATCCAGGGCTGGGGTTGGTGGCAGATGTATACACCAAATTCCTTTTTTTTTTTTAAGATTTTATTTATTTATTTGACAGACAGAGATCACAAGTAGGCAGAGAGGTAGGCAGAGAGAGAGAGATGGAGGGAAGCAGGCTCACTGCTGAGCAGAGAGCCCGATGTGGGGCTTGATCCCAGGACCCTGGGATCATGACCTGAGCTGAAGGCAGAGGCTTTAACCCACTGAGCCACCCAGGCGCTCCTACACCAAATTCTAATGAAAAACTAGAAAATTGTGTTGTGTGTTGTGTGTTATGACAACTTCAGTTGTCATAGAGGTGCCGTAACATGTGGCTAAAAATGAACATGCATTTTACACATTTAACTCTTATTTTGATAGCCCTTAAAACAAGATTTCAGTAATGGTGAAATTTTCCTATTTCATGTCACTAGGGGATAAAGAGAACTGCTAATCACATGAACACATCAAGAACATTTAATCCAACAATCATATATTGATGTTAACATAGCAAATCTACCTCTCAGCATTAAGAATGTATTTATTTTTCTGTGCCCTGAGATGGCCCTTACCTGGGACTGCATTTGTCATCTTCCATACTTAGGCATTCTAACCCCTGCATAGGAACTGACTGTGCACATAAGGCAGCATATATCTGAGTCAACATTCATTTCTCTTTACCTCGTATCTTCAGAGGTTCCATAGAGATCTTTTATTTTATTATTGTGATTTTTTTTTTTTTGGAGGGGGGACAACTCCACAATATGCCAAATAAAAATTTAAACTAGATTTCTATAAACAGTCATGGGAATTAAAATATCCAGAGGCTGTGTGGAGATAGATCTCGCTTTCCACCTGAGTTGTGGGCTAGTTTTTCCTTGCAGCAGCAAATAAATCCTTCAGAACCTCTCTGCACAGGTGTCTCCCTTCACTTAGGACTGCCCACTCCTTCACACTGTGTGTACCTCACTGACTTATCAAATGAGTAGAAGGCAAGTCCATCAGGGATCTTATCACCTGCAGTTTTTATGGATTGTTCAGTAATGAAAATAGAGAGGAGTTTGAACTCCCTGACATGGAAACCTTCAAAAAGCTATGGAATGTGGTCGCTGGTATTTCTGGTATCTTTTAAATGTCAAGAGAGCAGAATTTCTTTTGTCAGTTGTCACAATAAGGCTAACAATTAAAGCCATCTGCTCTTCATTTCACTCCCCAAGGGCATCTTTCATTTTTCACCAACTTCCTGTTGTTGACAGCACAGTTCCTCCCAACTTCTCTCTGAAGCGGTGAGGTCATCACCAGGCTCAGGCCATTCAGTGATTTGCTGGTTTGGTCCAACCCCTGGAATGTCCCTCTTTGCCCCAGAAGCTGCAGCCTCTGGTGACTGGGACCTTGCAACAGCTTCAGATCATGAAGGACATTGGCTCTTCCCCAAGCGATGGTGAGGAGGCAACAGGCATGTTGTCCCTGACCACCAATGCAACTGACACTGCTCTGTTTGGGAATTTTTTTTTAAGGGGAAAACAAAAAAAACAGGGGGAAAAAAAAAGAAGAAGAAGAAATGGGGGGGTGGTGAAGAAGGAAGGGAAGGATAAGGGAAAAGAGGAAGGAAGGAAGAAAAGGGGGAAAAAAAAGAAACAAAAAAGAGAAAAGAAAAGGGAAAGGGGAGAAAACAGTAGAAGGCAAGGGAAGGGTAAAAAGAAAAGCCAGTCTATGTTCTTTTTGAATTCAGGTTTATTACCATCTCTGCTGATATTAAAATATCTGTCAACCACAAATACTAAATGCCTTTATTGTAGAGTTTATTTAAAGGAAGATGGTGGCAAATGGAAAGTGCTAAAAATATATAGAAGAAGCTTATGGAATCCATATACTGTAAGAAACCTTATAGATGAACTGACTGCAGTGATTCAAACCAATAAATCTGCCAATCAATGTGTTCAAGGGCTGTTCTTTCTTGGCTGTTCTTGTGATAGTGCCATGAAAAAATAGAAAAGTCATCCCATTGCTGAGAAGAAAATCACCATATAGTTCTTGGGACAGACTTCTTTTTTTGTCTGATATCAAGGCTTCGAATAATACATACTTATAAAAATTGTGAATTCCCAATATTTGATTGAGCTTGTTTATCCACCCAGTTCAGACAAAAGCAAAGTTTCTAGAAGTCTTGTCAGCATGAAGTTCATATCTAAACCAGGGGAAAAAAAAAAAAAAAAAAAAACTGTGAAGCCAACATTTTAAATGTTAAATAAAATTAAAACATTTTAAAATACCTAATCAGATTTATCAATAGGCTTTTAATTTTATATGTACATTTCTAACGAAAGCTAATAAACAAATTCTAAGGAATAATTCTCTTTGGGTCTATGGTGAGCAAAATCAGGTAAGTCACTTCAGGGCTTCAGACATACAGTGTTTGCCTGGTATAGACAGAGTTTGATTTATTTTGAATTAGCAAATGGGTCACTTGAGAAATTCGTTAATTGAGGTCCCTAAAGTATTGTTCAGTAAATTGCTGCCACAGCCTCTCATAATGTAATACTTCATGTGAAGGACTCCGTAGTTGGCCACTTAGCTCATTAAGAATAGAGTTATAGTAAATATCCCTCAAGTAATAGTCTCTGGATATTTCTGAGCTCATAAAGCGCAAAGTGCCAATACCATGTGTGAGGTTTAAATTTCTGTCAGATTGTGTTTACTTCACACAGTTTTTGAAAACACAGAGCTAACAATCACAGAAGTCCACAAGACTTCCAAACTGCTCCTGCTCTACATGCATCCAGAATGGTGGAATCTTGTGCAATGTTTTCCCTAATAATCATCCAGTTGTAATTTAGCTAGATCAAAGTTATTGAAATTTGTTTCTAGATCTTTTTTCAGAACATATCTAGTAAGTGGTTATCAGTCTACTAAAGAGAAATATTTTCTTAAACATGTCTGAAAATGCACTTTAAAAAAACTGTATCGGGGCACCTGGGTGGCTCAGTGGGTTAAAGATTCTGCCTTCTGCTCAGTCATGATCTCAGGGTCCTGGGATCAGGCCCGCATCAGGCCCTCTGCTCAGTGGGGAGCCTGCTTCCTCCTCTCTCTCTGTCTGCCTCTCTGCCTATCTGTGATCACTGTCTGTCAAATAAATAAATAAAATCTTTTAAAAAAAAAGTGTATCTTTGGGAAGCAACACAACAATCTCAGGGTCAAAATAACAAAGCTATATCACTGTTTCTATTGATATTAATGTTTTTTTTTTTTATCTTCCGTTTCTGAGAATATAGCCTCTTCCCTAAGACCTAGTTCTGAAAGAGCCACATATGCAAGAGAGAAGTTAATGAATCATGAAAGTAAATGAGAGAGAAAGAAAGAAAGAAAGATCAATCAAGGAAGGAAAGAAGGAAAGAAGAAAGAAGAAAGAATGAAAGAAAGAAAGAAAGAAAGAAGAAACTAAGCAAAAAAAGGAAAATTCTAAGGGCATCCACAATAAAGGAGGTACAAAATGGGAGTGGGCATTTGTATGGAGGGGAAGAAAAACATACACATGTAAATATCACAAAAAATAAAAATGGGCCTTCTTGTGTCATCACAGAAAATGATGACAGTTGCGTTTGAACTAAGGCATGTGATTAACTTAACACTCTGCACTTGATATCCAAGAAAGTAAAAAATAAAAATACAAAAATGTCCAAGACAAGGAACTGAGCCCATATGATTACCTAACTTCATTCTTCGTATCAAATGGAAATAGAAAAATAGGAGTAAATTAATACTAGTGCTAAAAAACAGGAAGGGAGCTGTTAGTGGAGCTTCTGGAAGATATAAAGCAGATGGGGTCAAATTAAAAACAAAACAAACAAAAAACTGGAATAAAGCTTTTGTGATCAACGGAAGCTTTAAAAGAATAGACTATCATAAATTTTTCTATTCAAGTTCTGCAAAAGTATCCAAGAGCAAACATGTAGAGACTGGAAATGCATGCAGGCCAAGAGGCTATTGGTGCCATATTACAATGATTTCCTTTACCAACATCAACATATGTAAACCATCCAGCCAGTGTTTACTTCAAATTGAGAAAAATCTCAAAGTACACTGGGAGAACCACCACAAAGTATCTTAGCAGGAGGCCAGAGAGAAAAACAGAAATATTTTGAAAATCACTATAATACATCCAGTAATGAGAAAGAAAATAGAAGTCAAAAAGGAAAAAAGCTTAACATACAGTAAAATCTTCTTATTCCTAGGATAAGTCCTTCCCTACTTCTCAATTGAAGCGATCTCTGCATTGCCATCCTGTTTCCCGCTGTGCAATCCAAAACAGGTTCACCTGTCCATATAGTTCTGCCTCCTCTCTGCAGTAGGGAGAAATCAATGTGTGGATTCATGAATCCATGGCTAGAGTCCCGCTGAGAGTGTCTGCCATGGTCTAACTCAAGGGGGAAAGGATAGGTAAAGATTAGATGGATAGATAGATATATAGATATATAGATAGATGGATGATAGATCAGTTGAACTGGGCTTTTATAATGTTATAGGACACTATCTAGAAGAAGGACATTTATGGGTCTCTATGTGCTAAGAAACAACTGATAATAATATGCAGGAACAGCTACATTAGCAGAGAAAACATGATGACTAGATGCAGAACTGACAAAAAACTATTTGTCCCTCATAACAGAACCTTAGAAAGTTAGGATTCAAAAGACTCTCAGCAAGTCAATTTCCTTAACTTGAAAAGAAGTACTCATCAAAGAACAGCAGAGAATATGATACTCAAGGGTGAAAAATTAAAGACATTTCTTGAGCTTTGTCAACATGGTATTGGTGATCAAATGGAAACCCAACTGAAGATCTTAAATCTGAAAACTCTATGTTGTAGAGTTGCCATTTCTGCTCAAATTAACATATAAATGACTACAATTCCAATAAATACTCCAATGTGATTTCAAGGGGTTGCATCCCACTGAAAGACAACATTATGTGGAAGACATTTCTGATGGAGAGTCCTTTATGCGATCTCTGAAACTTGTTGAGAAATTTAATGTCTTGAGTACTAGTCTATTTCAAGTTACTTTAGGGTCTTTAAAAAAAAGCGTTTATTTTAGGGAGATCCATCAACCCAAATGAATGGATTTCCTTCCCCAAAGTGCCTATTCTTACTGTTTGTAGAAAAGAGATACTTAGGAAGAGATTTGTTATTTGAATACTTTCTATCTCTATTATTGTAATCGCTGACATAAGTCAACAGTGAAGCAACATTCATTGAAGTTTTACCTTCTACAATTTAAAAGTTGTTTTTCTTATATTTAATTCTTAATTTCATTAAGAAAAGTCTACAGAGAATTTAGCTCCCTTCATACCTTTTATTGATTTATGTCAAATATATCTTTATTTCAAGATAAAATGTTAATTGAAAATGCAGCCATTTTATTGAGGGGCTAGATGAAATGGCTATGAATGAATTTGATTTTTCACTTCTGCCTTCAGACTTGGTCACTTGAATCATCCTTTAATACTCCTGAACACCATCTCAGGTAGAACCTACAGCTCATCCAGTTAGTTTCAAATTTGGCAGAGCCTCATTTGTATATATTGAGAATTCCAGCCTGGTATAAATAAAAGCATTCACTATCTCCTCTGTTCCAGTGGAAACATGAGCAGTGATTCAACAAGATGGCCATGGACATAAGCCAAGCAGCATATGTGCTATTTCCCAGCCCCTGCCCCATTACCTCCAGCCTTACTGAGCCACTTTTAGATCCCTTGGAGGCCAGGGACAAAGGAAGGAAAGGAATTAACCAATAGAGTTTATAGGGTCCTGTGACTGTCTGATGTCCTTTGCCATGTCTTGCTTCCAACCACTGACTCTCTCTCATGAGATGCTTTGGTTGGTTCCTCCACATGCTTCCTTTTAATGGAGCCTTCAGTACTACCCCTTACTTTTAGGAATTGTTGCTCTTCAAAATGAGTCATGCTGCCAGCCCCGACTTAGCCCCAGGACTATGTATGAAACTGCAGGTTGATCTGACAGCTCCTTTCTCCTCACTCTTCCATTGGGAGCCACAGTCATCCTTTCCTTTAGCTTTTCCAAGCAAAGGTCAATCTCTCTCTCAATGTCCCACAGAAAGAAAGCCAGATATCCCAAGGCCCTTCTCTACAACATCCCACAATCTCCACATATCTGCAGCTCAGTAAGTGGGCAGTTAGGAAGTAAGATGCCAATCTCCCACATCTTTCCAAGGAAGTGTCCCGCTATGATATTCCCTTGTCTTGAAGGATGGAAAGGGAGGCATATCTGCTCTATTCCATCACAGTGTTCTCTTCCCACAAATCTCTTCATATAATCTTGCCTAAGATCTCTGAGTGTCTATCATGCAGGCTGACAGTGCATGGTGCAGAAAGATAGACAAACATCCGGACTGCCCAATCCCTCACTGGTCTGGTGGGGATGTGTAACTTTCTGTAGAATATTTGGGCACTTACCATCTGCCCTCAGTTTGGGATTTCAGACCATACTAAAAAATAAGAGAAGTGTCCATTTAATTCTCTCTCTTGTCTCCATCTCTGTCTCTCCATATATCTCTGGGTTCTGTCTCTCTCTGCCCTTCTCTCTTGTGCACATGCACACACACACACACACACACACACACACACACACACACAAATAAACCATATTTCTATTATCTGCAAACATATCTATGAAAATTCCTCTCATTTTCACTTTCAGGGCACAGAAGAAGTCAAAATTTCCCAACCCTATGGACAGTTGGAACATAATCATTTATTTAGTAGGATCTAGACAAAAATATGTGAACAGAAGTGATATATGCCACTTCCAGGCATGGCCATTAAAACCTCCCCATTTCACTCTGTATTCCCATTCTGTATCAACCTTGAAAGCTGTTATGCTTTCATGGAAATGAATGAGAATGAAAACACATCAGCCTAAAACCTATGGGATACTGCAAAGCTGGTCCTAAGAGGGAAATACATAACCATCGAAGCCTCTCTCAAAAAAAAATTAGAAAAATCCCAAATGCATAAACTAACCATACACCTAACGAACCTGGAGAAAGAACAGCAAATAAGACCTAAACCTAGCAGAAGAAGAGAAGTTATAAAGATTAGAGCAGAAATCAATGAAATAGAAACCAGAAAAGCAGTAGAACACCAAGCTAGAAGTTGGTTCTTTAGAAGAATTAACATCAGCAAACCTTTGGCCAGACTTATCCAAAAGAAAAGGGAAGGACTCAAATTAATAAAATCATGAATGAAAGAGGAGAGATTGCTGTATGTTGAAGATGATAATAACTTAAGATAGAAGTAGCCTGGAGTCACTGCTTGGAGGAGAGCTGCCAAAAATGAACCAACCCACTTCAAACTGTGAAATAAACAAGCAATAAATATTCATTTTATTAAGCTACAAAGATTTGGGGATTTGTTTGTTATTACAGCATGGCCTACACTCTCATATTCCAAAAACTGATATCCGGAAGTAGAGTGCTGAAGTAATAAAGCTAAAATGCAAGGCATTGACTAAGCACTCAGGTGGAATAAGCAAAGAACTGATATAAGAAACTTAACATTGGACGATCTATGTTACACAATGGCAAAATATTTGGATAAGCTGTTTTATGCAATAACTTGAGAGGCAGACCCTGTGCCTGCTGAGTGAAGAGCTCTAGGTGCAAAGTGTGGAAAATAACATATTAGTATGTTTTGACTAATATTGGCCTTGTTTACCAAGTTACTACAGGAAAGGAGGAGTTTAGAAAAGAATTGTCCATTTTGCAAATGATTATCTTAGGGAAATAGAGCTTGGTACATGAAAACCTGGGGAAGTCTAGCTACTTTTAAACTCAAAGAGATGGGAAATGGATTTTTAAGGAAACTATGAACAATTCTCAAATGAATAAAGGGAAAAGAAAAGATGAGATTAAGGTATACCCTCCTCATCTATTTTGTTCCCAGATAAGTTGAAGTAGCTGTCATTAAATAGAAAGAAATGGCTTGGAGACCAAAAAAAAAAAAACAAACAAAAAAAAAAAAACAAAAAAAAACAAAAAAAAAACCAAGGAAGGGAGCAAAATAACTGTCTTTTAATTCATAAATAACTATAGTAAGATGGACCTCTCTCAACCCAATAACAGAGTGCTTTATTATTACCTGATACAATGTTTAATTTTTTGTGCTAGCTTGGCTGGGCCACAATGTCCAGATATTTGGTGTAGCATTTTCCTGAATGTTTCTGTGAAAGTATTTTAAAATGAGTTCAACATTTAATTCAGTAGACTTTGGTTCTATTGGATTACCTTCCATTATATGGAGAGGCCCTATCCAATCAGTTGAAAGCCTTAGAGCAAAGACTGACCTCCCCTAAGGAAGAAGGAATTCTGCCAGCAAACTGCTTTTGGACTCAAATTGCAGCTCTTCCCTGAGTCTCCTGCCTGTGGGACTCCTCCATCAGATATGTGGACTCACCAAACCTTTACAATCATCTGAGCCAATCCCTGAAAGCAAATTTCCCTCTCTAAATATATACCTACTTCTGTTGGTTCTATTTTTCTGGAGAGTCCTGACTAATACATCTGAAAATGATAAACTTTATGTTGGATTTAGTAACTAGATAATGCTTTGAGTTGCCCCAATCAGAGAAGGGTTGATATGTGTTCTAGGTATGCGAGGAAAAGTGAAATGGTTGTTTGGTGGACACTATGGGTGAACCAAGGCAAAGACTGAAGAAACTTACACTGGTTCCACTTCTCTTCCTGGACACATAGGAAGGCTACATTTCTGAATCTCTACCTAGGTACCCTGGGAGATAGTTCTGGATAATGGGACATGAACTGAAATAAGGTACATCTCTTTCTGTCTTAGTTACAAAACTCCATACATGTTCTCTTTTACCCTTCTGTAGGCCACATAATGAAGCTAGCAATGTCATCAGAAGGTAGGAGCTTGATGCCAGAGTTACCACTTAAAGGATAAGGACCACTGGCTTGAATTGCAGGTGACCCAAGTGAGACATGAGACTTTGATATGTGAAGCCACTGAAATTTGGGACTTTTTGTTATCTTAATGAATCCTCAAAATATTAAAAATAGAACTACCCTGTGACCCTGCAATTGCACTACTGGGTATTTACTCCAAAGATACAGATGAAGTGAAAAGAAAGGCCATATGTACTCCAATGTTCATAGCAGCAAAGTCCATAATGATCAAACTGCGGAAAGAGCCAAGATGCCCTTCAACAGATGAATGCATAAAGAAGATGTGGTCCATATATACAATGGAGTATTATGTCTCGATCAGAAAGGATGAATACCCAACTTTTGTATAAACATGGACGGGACTGGAAGAGATTATGCTGCATGAGATAGGTCAAGCAGAGAGTCAATCATCATATGGTTTCACTTACTTGTGCAGCATAAGGAATAACACAGAGGACATTGGGAGAAGGAGAGTTGGGGGAAATCAGAGGGGGAGATGAACCATGAGAGATGTGGACTCTGAGGAACAAACTGAGGGTTTTGGAGGGGAGGATGAGGTGGGGGAATGGGTGAGCCTGGTGGTGGGTATTAAGGAGGGCAAGTATTGAATGGAGCACTGGGTGTGGTGCATAAATAACGAATCTTGGAACACTGACAAAATAACTAACTAAATAAATACCAAAGGAGAAAAACAAACAAACATAACAAATCCTGGTCTATCCTTACACAGTGCCCTAATACTAAGAATGGTAACTTAATTGTGTTATGCTGATGAAAGCCCCAAGATATGAGAATGGTTGAGTTGATGCATGAGGGGCCAGAGTGAGGATCTCAGTTATGTAAGACATCGACAATCCTTTGATTACTTTCGTCCCGTGCTCTCTACATAGCTAGTGAGAGTTTATCAAGCCTTCCTTATTCTGGATGAACAAAAATTATCACAAATCAAATGGCCAAGAGTCTTGGTTTGTAAGGCAAAACTTTCCAGGTGTTATCTGGAAGAATGAATGGTGAAGCAATTGTTCAAATGACCATTTGTATTTGGTTGTGATTCACACAGTGTATCCACCAGTTCTGATGTTTCAACTTGCTAGAAAAATCTGAGAATGTTCAAGTATTAGGCTTCTCTAAGATGCCTTTACAGACCTCTATCCTATCTGACTTAACACAACTCTTTACCTTATTTTTACTATAATATCCCTTTTTATTCTTTCTAGCTTTGTTCTTAATATATAATTATTTAGATTTGAATGTTTTTACTTTTCTCTTTCTCCTTTTCCTGCAAAAAAGTAAGCTACATGATTGCAGAGACTCAATCTTCTTGTTAATTAATCCCACTGTTCAGTACATGTCTGATACATAGTAGATGTGAAAGTATATTTATAAAATAAGCAAGTAAATAAAGGTTTCAGTGAATGAATGAATAAATATGCTACTTATTGTGGCCTCCAAAGGTATTTTAAATGTCAGAAGAACTTTAGTTTAAGCTACCATATGTTTAACCTGGGGATTTGCTAGATGCTAAATGTATACATGTATATAGCTTTGTTAAGATCTGCTTTTTCTGCTTATGGCCTAGTTGGCAAGTTCACCATATTGTTAAAACCCTGTTATCCCTATGCTCAAGTTAGTTTGCAGATTAAGAATGGAAAGACCCAAGAGGAGCTAGAGGAAACTTAATCATCTAAACACCCCCAATCCTTGACCTAAATGAGATAACAATTGAGCCATTGTAAAGCTCCTGTGTCTACATAACCCTAAGAGTTGTTGGGGCTACAAAGACAATGGATCACCTACAAAATCTTGCTTTCCAAGTCCTCATTTGGGAACTCAGGACACTTCTGCCAGACCCAAGATGGGCTGAAGGATCCAATTCAGTATAATTTTCTTTTCACACTGCCCACATTTAAGTATTTTGGTTATCTTCCTTCTCATTCACTCAGCAAAACTTCTTGCTAGGTTTTTTTGTCTGTTTGTTTTTGCTTTCTTTTTGTTTGTTTGTTTTATTTTGTTTTGTTTTTGTGGTAGTCTCATCATCAAGACAGGGTTTCAAAAAGGTAAGAAGCAAAGAGCATGGGCAAGTGAGTGCAGGAGAAGAAAGGGAAAGAAAATAAAGTGTCTTCCCTTTAAGATTAAAGTCTGATTCTTATTAGAACCATCTTTTTATTTCTTTTAGTCCCTGGAAACATAGACCAGCAGTTATTTTAATGGATGATCTAATTTATGCCACTGCCTCCAAGAAGAATAAAATCTAAACCATACAAGATAAACAATAGCCCAGCATATTCCTGAAATTGTTCAAAGGAAAAGAGTCCACAATTATCTGTGTCCAAATTCATATAAAGAATTTATTTATTGTTATTAACTTCAATTCTTTTCTCTCTCCCTCATTCCTTTCTCTTTCCCACCTCCTACCTTTCTTTATCTCTCTTCCTCTTTCTCTTTCTCCTCTTGTGTTAGTCTGTTCAGGCTGCCATGACAAAATACCACAGACTGGTGGCTTAAACAACAGAAACAACAGAAATTTATTTTCTCAACACTAGAATTCCAAGATCAAGGAGCCATGCGTGTTGGTTTCTGGTGATACCTCCCTTCCTGGCTTGTAGGTAACTGCCTTCTCACGGTGTCCTCACAAGCCTCTTTTCTGTGTGTCTGGTGTATTTAACTCTTTCTCTTTTTCTCTCTCTCTCTTTTTTCCCCCAGGAAGGAGAGAGGGTCGGGGAGGAGGGACAAAGAGAGAGGGAGAGAGAGAATCTTAAGCAGGCTCCATGCCCCTTACAGGGCCCCATGAAGGGCTCCATCTCATAACCCTGAGATCATAACCTGAGCAAAAATCAAGAGTCAGATGCTTAACTGACAAAGCCATCCAAACACCCAAGTTGTCTTTCCTTTTATAAGAAGATTAGTCCCAACAGATTAGGACCCCATCTTTAAGGCCTCATTCAATTTTAATGGCCTCCTTAAGGTTCTATTTCCAAATATTGTCACGTTGGAGGTTAGACTTTAACACATGCATTTTGGGAGATACAGTTTAGTCCTTCATACTTCTGTAGTCAAACATACAAATTCTGTTCACTCTGACTTCAGACAAGTTGTCTAACTCCCTCAGCTGTAAAAAGTGAGCACAATAAAACTGGACATTGAGTGGCCTTTGTGATAAATAAAAAATCATATCACCTCAAAATTTAGCCAAAATTTTGAAATATTTAATAACTTCTGCCATTAATTTGAAATTATTTTGAAATTATTATGACTTTCTTTAGTCTTTTTCTTCCTGTCACTTATAACCAAAATTCTTTCTCATTTCTTCAAAAATGATCCTTTTCAAATATTCTCATGTTTCTTTCATTGCTGTAACAAATACTGTTTTCTTTTTGTGTTACAGGCACTGTGCTAGACAAAGGTTATATAGTACTACATGAAACAGTCACTGCTCTCATGCAGCTTACCATCCAGTTGGGAAAATGGACAATCAACTAATGAAAACACCAATAATATGCAATTACAAGTCAGCTGATAGGAGCAATTTTAGAAAAGGTTGGTTTATTACGGCTGGAAGGGCAAGATTATATGGAGGAGTAGAGACAGGGAAAGTCTCAATTTTAATGGTCTGTATTTTCTCTCCTAGAACTTCTTAAGGTCCTTACAATTCAACTAGTTTTTAGAAAATAAAACTAACACCTAAGGCTGAAATAGTTCCAGTGAGTTAAAATAAATAAATTGAAAAATGAGAAGTCCCAAGACTTCTGTACACATAAATCAGAACTACAGCAAGAGAGCCTTTGTCTAGCCATGCACAGACAGATCCGATACTCAGAGATTGTTATCCAATGGCTTAAATCAAAGAATGCTAAACAGAAAATATGTACCTATTGGAAGAATCTTGTCAGTGGAAAGCCTAGAATGATCTACTAGTACAAAGAGTACAATGGACAAAAGTACAAATGTCTTAATCATACATATATAATTTTAACTCACAAAATTCTGTATTCATAGGCATGTCAGTTTTAAAATAAGCAATATATAAAACATATGTATTAAGAATATTTCTAAACTCTATACAATTGTTTTTTGTACAGAAAATTTGATATCTAATTATGGAGTACCTAACTAATGGGCTAATTCGTGAATTAACTAAAAGGTAGTCCAAGAGGCACCTGGCTGGCTCAGTTGGTTAGGTGTCTCTGTCTTTGGCTCAGGTCATGATCCCAGGGTCCTGGGATCAAGCCCCACATTGGGTTTCCTGATCAGCAGGAAGCCAGCTTCTCCCTCTGCCTCTACCATTTCCCTTGCTTGTGTTTGTTCTCCTCCTCACTCAAATAAATAAATAAAATAAATAAATAAATAAATAAAATATTTTTTTTAAGATTTTATTTATTTATTTGACAGAGAGAGAGATCACAAGTGGGCAGAGAGGCAGGCAAAGAGAGAGGGGGAAGCAGGCTCCCCATTGAGCAGAGAGCCTGATGTGGGGCTCGATCCCAGGACCCTGAGATCATCACTTGAGCCAAAGGCAGAGGTTTAACCCACTGAGCCACCCTGGCACCCAAAATAAATAAAAGTCTTCTAAAAAAATAAAAAATAATAAAGTTAGTCTAAAATAGAGATGGCAGGATGTTTAAGAAAAAAGCAAAGGAAAGGAAAAAGAGAAAAATCATGTTTTAGCATGTAATTTCAATGCCCCATTCAATTCCAAAATGTTCTTTCCTTTTTTTTTTTTTTTAAAGATTTATTTATTTATTTATTTGACAGAGAGAGATCACAAGTAGACAGAGAGGCAGGCAGAGAGGGGTGGGGGAGCAGGCTCCCTACTGAGCAGAGAGCCAGATTCAGGATTCGATCCCAGGACCCCGAGATCATGACCTAAGCCGAAGGCAGCAGCTCAACCCACTGAGCCATCCTGGCACCCCAAATAAATAGAAATCTTTTAAAAAATAAAAAATAATAAAGTTAGTCTAAAATAAAGATGGCAGGATGTTTAAGAAAAAAGCAAAGGAAAGGAGAAAGAGAAAAATCATGTTTTAACATGTCATTTCAATGCCCCATTCAATTCCAAAATGCTATTTCCAACTTCTTAATCATATCCACACTAATCATGCTTACTGGTGAAGAAAGAGCTAATCATAGAAATACGTAATTTTTGTACAAGTGATGTGTTCTTGTGTTTTTCGTCATTTAGTTGTCAATCTATGTAGTAAAATCTTGGAGATTTTGAAGAGATAGAGATGTTACAGATTATTTGACATGACTCCTTCAATCTGTGGTTGAGGATAATGTATCCTAGAAATGTGGCCCCCATACTTCAGAGTTTAGACCTTCATATCCCAGAGTAAGTTTTTCCCTCCCTCAGTTCGAAAGTCCTCTAATTTCCTACCCAAGGGTTAGACATGTACATAATCATCAGTGAAAGAGTTATAATTTTGCCCAGTAGTCCTGACAATCAGATAATATATAACCGGATATTAGCACATTTCCAAAGATCTAGGCTATTCAGTCTTATCTTTATATTCATTGTAAGGCAATATAAATGAACACTATGTTAATATAATTGTACACAGGTGAAAATTCTAAGCAGATTTTGAATAGTTGCTGGAAAGTATGAAGTAAGAAGATTGCTCTTTTTCAGAGAAAATAAGAAAAATATCTGGGGTTAATACAAAGTCATATTTCTAAAATAGATATTCAAAAACACTAAAATTCACTAAGGAAAATATTCATGCACATTCTAGATAATGCACAAAACTGAAGGTAATGTGAACAGAATTTTTGTAAAGTTAAAATCATGACATTCATAATAGTGTATTCACCATTTTTCACCTAAATTATATCACTAGCATTTTAATTATTATCACATTAATGGTTGCACAAAGTTTAACAAAATTCTATCAAAATTTATTAAATCGTTTCCCAATTATTGGATTTTTAAGATTTTTTTCCCATTTCTCTATACTTAGGTTTTTATACCTAAATAAAATAGAAAAAAATTTATAGCTTTTTGCTTTGATTTTAATAAACCACATATTCCTTTTTAGATTAAAAAAAATGTGTGCTGAAGGCAAATTAAAAGGCATAAGCAAAAATATTTAAATACATATTCCTACAATCCAAAATAGTTACCATGAATATTTTGTCATGACTTTCCATTGTTATGTCCATGTCTATAAATGTATATATGTCTTTTATGCACACATAAGTAACATATAACTATAAGAAATTTTAGTTTTGGGTGTGTTTGTATCATAAAAATACTTCTAAATTAAATAAGTACTCCTTATAAATGAATTTTTCACTTCTCGTGAATTTCCAGAGCTAATACTTCTGTCATGAACACAAGCTTTCAAAATTTGTAAATAGAAAATTTTGTTTTATTATAGTCAATTCTCTCACTTGACAAGATTCTTAACAACCAATGAATATTTTCTTGCTAGTCTTCTTTAAACTGAAGAATAAAAGCTACTTGAATATTTGTATATAATAAAAATTTAAATATTACGCACATTACTTTCTTTTCTATTGCTTTTACATAGCTCTTTATGCTGAATATTTTATCACTTCTACAATTACTTATTAGTATTCAATGTGATAATCTAGTCAACCAGAATCTTAAATTAAATCTTTGTAGATTATTTGCTATTATGAATAATTCTCATGTCAATCTATGTGTACTGTTTTCCTCCTGTCCATTTCATTTATTGTTTTCAACCATATTGTTAACCAGAAAATTGAGACTTAAGAAAAATCCCCCAAATAATAGATAGTCACTGAATCAGGAACACCTGAATCTTTTGATTAGTAGCTTAGTGCCGTAAACCTGTAACAGTATTGAGGTAAGAATTACTTGAGATTATTGTGTAAAGCATTAAATAGAGTGCACATTAAAATATGTAGCTATTTTGTTGTTTTATAGGAATTCTGCTTTTTTTTAATGAAAGCTGATCTTGTTTCAGATGATCATGGAGATAAATGCTGTAAGGAGTTAGGTTGTCATTTTATTTAAATCAGCATATATTTCAATTCTGTCAAGACTAATTAACTCATTGTTTCAATAACAATTCTCTTTTAATGACCAATACATTATAATACCTTCTCTAACCTGAAATAAACGTCCTAGATAACATATCTTCACAAATAATTTCGATACAACCTATAATGTGAAGAGGAAATAGTCCCTATTTCTTTCTACTTTCTTTCTCTTTCTTTCTTTTTTTTTTTTTAAGAGAGATTTTGTTTTATTTTTTTAAGTACTCTCTGCCCTCAACATGGGGCTCAAACTCATGACCCCAAGATCAAGAGTCACATACTCTACTGACAGAGCCAGCCTGGTTTCCCTGTTCTGTTTTTTATTCTATGTATTCTCTTCTAAATTTCTATCACTGCATAGCAGATCCTCCCAAAATATGGTGGGTTTAAAATAATCAACCATTCTATTTGTCCATGGCGCCATGGGCTCAGCTGGGCAGTTCTTTTTTAAGTCTTTCCTGAGTAACTCATGAGGTTACTGATGAGGCTGCAGACTCTGTGGGTTGTCTGGATGCTGGGGGGTCTAGTAGTATGAGCAGGGATGGCTCTATGGGCCAGCTAAAAAGTGAGAGGAGGAGGGTGACAAGAATGGATTTACTGGTACAGGACTAATCATTGACAAAGTCTGCCTCTTTGGGTATCCAAAAGACATTCATATTCTTTTCATTCATGTGATATGCCCACTTTGTGACCAAGAAACAAGCCAAAGGGCTTTCCAATTACTGTATTTAGCTCCAAATTTGAGATCTTTGGTCCTAATGTGCTTCTTATGGTTTGATAATTTACAACTAAAATACAAGGTGTTAGTCCCCCAAATCCATCCTCTAAGAGGCTAGCCTAGGCTTCCTCCCAAGCAGCAAGAGACCTCAAAGACCTTTGAGCTCAAATTGGCAAGAAAGCAAAAATAGAAGATTCAGGGTCTCTCAAAGCTTAGAACCAGATGGACATCAATTCTGCTGCATTCTATCTGTCAAGGCAAACCTCAAGGTCAGCCCAGATTTCAGGATGTGGAGACATAGTCTCCATCTCTCAATATGAGGAGTTGCAAATAATTTGTGTCCGATCTTTATCATAGGTATTCAATCAATGTTCGTAGGACAAAGAAAAGAAATAGTAAAGGAGAGAAAGAAAAACAGGAAACAAAGGAGAAAAGGGAAGGGACTAAGAAGGAGAAAAGATAAGGTAGAAAAGAATATTTTTAGACATGTTTGAAACTTAAATACAGGGCAAAATACTCAGAGTATAATAAACTCAATCCTTTAAAAGAGAAAATTGACATTTAATGAATTTAAAATTAGTAAAATAATGATAACTTTAAAATATCATGAAATTTAATTCTACTTGTAAGATTACACCTGTTCCAGTTGTCTCATGTCATGCAGAAAATTATTCCAAACTTAGTAGCAACAAACAATCATTTATTATGTTCACAGATTCTGTGGGTCAGGAATTTGTAAAGAACTTGGCTGAGGGGTTCTTGCTTGGGCTTCTCATGCTACTGAAGTCAGATGTCAATTGGAACAGCAGCTTCTCGAAACTTGTCTGGGGCTGGAAGCTTCATTTCTGAAGTAGCTTACTCTCACAGCTGATGATTAGTGCTGGTTGTTTGCCAGTGCCCCCCTTCCTCCACTCTACTACCTGTCTGAATATGTATGGCTGGTGGCATGGTGGCTGCCTTCTCTAAGAGCAAGCAGTCCAAGAAATGAGAGCAGAAGCTGTAGGGAATTTTATGGCCAAATTTCAGAAATCATACCTCATCACTTTTACTGTATTTTATGGGTCACAGAGGAGAAAACCCAATTCAATATGGAAGATGATTACACAAGGAGGGAATGAGGAGGCAGAAATCATTGGGGATCATTTTACAGACTGCATGCCAGAAACCAAAAAATATTCTTAGAATGCAATATATGCAATCTAACACTTAAGCCACCAAAACCTAACAATAGAAATAGAGCTGCAAGATTCAAAATTACTATCTGTGAGGTAAGACAATGCACTTTTTTCAAGTGCAAACTCCACAAATGGAAATGCTAAGTGTTGCTGAATCTCTTTTAGTGTTAATTATGCAGAGAGAATGATGGGAGGAAAAGCACAATTGCATCTCTCAGTCAGTAGGCACCATCCTTTTAGGCTTTTATTTGACTCAAACGCTAAGCAGAATATCCCCTAGCAAAAATAATCTCTAAATAAATTTTCTCAGCACATGAGATTTTTCTCTTTTGATGCAAAACACAAATAGTTCTCTGCTAAACTCATGTGTTGAAGCCCTGCTTCCTGAAGTGACTGTATTTGAAGATAGGACCTTTAAGGAGGTAATTAGGGTTGGATGAATGTCACAAGGGTGGGTTCTTAACCCAATATGACTGGTGACCTTATATGAAGAAAGAAAGAACCAAAGATGTGCATGCACAAAGGAAAGGCCATGTGAGGACACGGGGAGAAGGCCATCTATCTGCAAGCTGAGGAGAGAGGTCTCAGGAAAAAACGAATGTGCTGACACCTTCTTCTTGGACTTCCAGCCTTCAGAACTGTGAGAAAATAAATTCCTATTCTTTAAGCCACACAGTCTATTGCATTTTATTATGGCAGCCCTAGTAAATTAATAGGGTCATCAAAGTTTCAAACACATTTGGGATTTGTAAGGGAAAAGTGACTGTTAGGGTAAAGCTAAAATTTGGTCCTCTGTTTTGGGGTTTAGATTCCTGTCTTGTATTTAATCTTTACCTTGGAAAAAACTTTGACACTTTTCATGTATAGATAATCTATGGCATAAAAATGTAGTCAAGGACTTAGAAGTGTGTTTAAATAGTTAACATTGATAAACTAACATCTCATTCCAATTCCTTATATATCTGAAAATCTTAGCTATTGTATTTTTGAAATCTCTTTTTTTATTTTATCTTTTAAAAAAATTCTTGAGGTATAATTGACATATAGCATTATATTAGTTTCAGGTGTATGATATAATGCTTGGAATGTATATATACTGCAAAATGATCACCTCAATTAGCGTAGTTGACCATCAACAAATATAGTCACAAAATTTTTTTTTCTTATGATAAGGACTTTTAAGATTTACTTTCTTAGCAACTTTCAAATAGGCAATACAGTATTATTAACTATATTCATCACGCTATACATCACAATCTTATGCGTTTTTTATTGGATGACTTTCTTTTTTTTTTTTTTTTAATTTTTATATACATTTTTTTAAAAAACATAGATTCCTAGGTACAGAATTTCTGATTGGAAGCATAGGTGCGCTTTTCAAGCCTTGGTTCTTATTGAAAGCAGGGTGTGCCACCATTGAAACTTCTGTAACAAAGGGAGGGCAGTTGGGTAGAAAATGCTTTTTCTGGTTGCCAGTGGCAATGGGAAACTCTCAGGCTGTTCCCTGTGTGTCCACCCAGCATGTGGCCTGGCCTAAGTCTTCTTGTCTTCCAGACATTCTGTTTTCTTTTTTTTTCTTTTTTTTTTCTTTTTTTTTAAAGATTTTATTTATTTATTTGACAGAGAGAGATCACAAGCAGACGGAGAGGAAGGCAGAGAGAGAGAGAGAGAGAGGGAAGCAGGCTTCCTGCCGAGCAGAGAGCCCGATGCGGGGCTCGATCCCAGGACCCTGAGATCATGACCTGAGCCGAAGGCAGCGGCTTAACCCACTGAGCCACCCAGGCGCCCCCAGATATTCTGTTTTCAAAGAGAGCAACCCTCCTTTGCAAAATGCCCCAAACTAGCAGAATTAGGCTCCTTTGATGCACCTATTTCCTCCGAGTTGTATTTACCTAAGAAATTTTACGCACAGAAAGGAAAGCATGAAAAGGATATTCAGCCACTGTCTTGTAGGAATGAGATTTGCATTGTCACTGCCTTTCAAGTATCTTAAAACACGGCTGAATGGAGAAGGATTATGGTCAGTAAAATACTATTTAAAATATTCAGTGAGTGAATAGCATTGAGACATTTATCATAAAGACAACAGTGAGCCAAAGAAACGAGTCCTTCACTGAATGCAACTGCATTTAGCCTTGATTCTCCATCACACACATTGCTGTGAGCAGTCGTCTAATAATTGGAGTTGTAGTGATCATAAACCCTTTCACTTTTTTTTTATGATTTTATTTATTTATTTGACAGATTACAAGTAGGCAGGCAGGCAGAGAGAGAGGAGGAAGCCGGCTCCCTGCTGAACAGAGAGCCCGATGCTGGGCTCAATCCCAAGACCCCGGGACCATGACCTGAGCCGAAGGCAGAGGCTTTAACCCACTGAGCCACCCAGGCGCTCCAACCCTTTCACTTTTGATGAATTTTCAAAGACCTTCCTGTCATAAGAGTAGTCATCAATTGTCACTAGAGTTTTATTGTCAGCACGTGAGGTCTTTTTTTTTTAAGAAATAACTCATTGTAGCTTAATCATCTATCTTGAAGCTCTCTTATAGTTAATTTTATTTTTAAAGTCTAAGCCACGAATGTATGAACTGTATTCATTTGGTCTAGAAAAGGATATCATTTTTTATAGTATTCTAGTATTCAGAGTATTGTCTGAGTAAGGTATAAGTATTATTTTGATTAGGTAGATTATTAGTCAACAGATAAGAAGTGGTTTGTAATTTAAAAAAAAAGTGAAATCTAGAGTTAAAAACTTAGATTTTTAACATAGAGTTAAAAAACTTAGATTCTGATCCCAAAGCAGTTACTACCGACTATATATATAACACTAGCAAAGTCACTTCACTTTTTTTAATGTCCTTCTTTATTCGTTTGAGAGCTTGTAGGATTGTGGTGTTAATCTATTGTGAAGGCTTTTTATTAGTGTTTTCTACAAAGGAAAAAACTTCCATAAATGCTAATTGGAAAAATAAAGTATAAGCCTCCACTAAAGAGCAAGTGGGATAAAAAAGATGGGTCTGCCTAAACATTTGATGGGGCAGAGCCACTAGGAATCCTTTTGCAGGTAAAACCAGAAGGTCTTTACAGAAAGAATTCCTCCTAAAAGAAGAAAAAATCAGGCTCTTGGGCCAGTGTGGCTGATCTCTCAGTTGTCAGAGGAGGCCAAGCCTGAATACATCCTGCTTGTCCCGTGAACTTATAGCTAGATCATAGTTAGCTAAAGGAGAGCCTATGTGTAAAAACATACATCAAAACATAAATGGTGGTTTCTCTGAAACCCTTGTGAAACACTGAGAAATTATGTGATGCTTGTATAGAATAAGTAGGACATATCTCCAGTTGTGGAGAGATATTTCCCCTCACTTCTGCATAGAAAATAACATGGTTTCTATGCATCAATGGCTCCAACAAATACAAGGGAGTTTAGTGCACCCACAGTTCTGCCCACCAGCAGCAGCAAACGAGATGTGACTCAGACTCATGAGAACACGGCTCCCTTGGCACAGACATCAGGTTCTCATGGTGGACCCCAAATGGGGTAGCAGCTTCAGACCACAAACAAAACACTTCTCTCCAAGTAGACTTAGAAAAGGCATTGGTGGGGCACCTGGGTGGCTCAGTGTCTTAAGCATCTGCGTTTGGCTCAGGCACTGGGCTCCCTGCTCAGCAGGGAACCTGCTTCTCCCTCTTCCTCTGGAGCAACCCCTGCTTGTGCTCTCATTCTCTCTCTCTCTCTCTCAAATAAATAAATAAAATCTTTAAAAAAAGGAAGAAAGAAAGAAACAAAGAAAGAAAGAAAGAGTGAAAGAAAGGAAGGAAGGAAGGAAGGAAGGAAATAGCACTGACAACAGAATGTGTTACACAATGTAGTTTTTCAGGTACTTTTAAATTCAGAGTATCAGAGGGCACCTGGATGGCTCAGTGGTTTAAGCCTCTGCCTTCAGCCCAGGTCATGATCCCAGGATCCTGGGATGGAGCCCCACATCGGACTCTCTGCTCTGCAGGGAGCCTGCTTCCCCCCTCTCTCTCTGCTTGTCTGTCTGCCTGCTTGTGATCTCTCTCCCTCTCTCTCTCTGTGTCAAAAAAATAAATAAAATCTTAATAAATAAATAAATAAATAAATAAATCAGTGTATCAGAGAACCAGGGCAGGCAGGAGAGGCAAGGAAGCATATTCCACCTCAACAGAGTAAGTTATGCTCGAGATTTCTGTCTCTCAAACTTCTGTGAAACATTTCCCACAAATGCATGAAAGCAAATTTGAGATAGTTTGCCAAGATGTTAAGAAAAAACAAGAGGAAAAAAAATTAAAATCAATGATATACCCAAATCAAAGAAAAAATGGAGAGAAAACTAGTAATTCTAGCCCATTTTGAATGGAGAAATGAGCATAATTTGAATGGAAAGAATAAAAAATAATTAAAGCTTATCTGAAAAATATTCTGAAAAATATCTGAACTGAAAAATATTCTCTTTTAATATGTGCTCTTACTATGTGCCAGGCACTCTGCTAAATTCTTCAACTGAATTACCTTATTTAGTTCTTAAAATAATCTGAGTTAATTTATATGAATCCCATTCAGAGAAGAGGAAATTTAGTCTTAGAATTTTTAAGTAGGTACTCATAACACTGTTCCAAAACTATACGACAGAGAAGAAAAAAGTTCTAATGTGTGGGTATGTACGTGTATACATATATATCTGTACCTATATATGTGTATCTATCTATATGTGTTTACACATATAGTTTTCTTTTTTTTAAGATTTTATTTATTTATATGAGAGAGAGAGAGAGCACAAGCAGGGAGGAGGGGAGAGGGAGAGGGAGAAGCAGACTCCCCACTAAGCATGGAGCCTGATGTGGGGCTCAATCCAGGACCCTGGGATCATGACCTGAACCAAAAGCAGATGCTTAACTGACTGAGCCATCTGGGCACCCTATAGTTTTCTTTTTTATGCATGTAATATTAAAACAGCTTACCATGAACTCCAGGAAAATATATTTATACTTAGATAAAATTCAGTCACATTTTTGGTGACTATACATGAAGGCATGAAAAGCATCCAGGCAGAGCTGGTGCATTAATTATAAAGGACAAATATTGGCTTGCCTTAGACATCTTCTGTAAAACACAAAACATTTGAAAACAAATGGAGCAATGACTATATACTTTTGAGAGAAAAAGTCAATAACTAATGTGTCCTTTGTATTTTTAGAAAACATACATGCAAAGAGTCATAAAATATAGAACACAGGTAATCTTTTAAAATATGAGGACCTAGAAATGAATACAAAGTAATAACTAAAAAATATGGAGGACATAATACAATTGAAAAGAGTTAACCTTACAAGTAAATCTAAACAATTGTAAATCTAACTACAAAATTAAAGGTACAGTTTTAAAAAGTGTTCTTAAAATAGAAAATACATAATTTCAAATGTAATAGTTTTGTGTATTAATCTGGATTTAAAAGAATGAAGTTTCTCGTGTCATGTTGAAAAAAAGAGCTCTAACCCAAATTTTTATCCCACAAATTGCTTAAAAGTTATGGAGAGTAGTTAAAAGTACAAACCAGAGAAAGATTTATTAGGCAAAGTGAAATGTTATAAAATCCATTCAGACAAAAAGGATTTCAAGGTTAAAAAATATATATAGATAATATACATATATATATACATACATGTATATATATCAGAATAAAAAGATTATCTGATACTGGTAAGAAAAGACAACAGCCATGAAATTTAATAAGCAGAATAATATTTTATAAAGATATATAAAGTCAAAACTGTTTTGAGGGGCGCCTGAGTGGCTCAGTGGGTTAAGCCTCTGCCTTCAGCTCAGGTCATGAACTCAGGGTCTTGGGATCAAGCCCCACATCGGGCTCTCTGCTCAGCAGTGAGCCTGCTTCCCCCTCTCTCTGCCTGCCTCTCTGCCTACTTGTGATCTCTCTCTCTCTCTGTCAAATAAATAAAATCTTAAAAAAAAAAAAAAACCTGTTTTGAAAGAGGTAAAATAAACCTGCAAATATCGTAGTGGGGGCTTTAATATGAATTTAAGTCTTTTATGATTTAAGTAGGCCCAAAATCAATGAAAATATAGATCGTATACAATCTGAATCTGGTTGCTTAATAATAGATATGCATAGGTCTTAGTATACTCCAAATTGAATGAATATTTAGCAGGTCCCCTGATATATTTGTAAATGTTATTTGTCATAGAAGAAAAGGAAAACCTCAATCAATCCAAAAATGCTAAGTATATCTGTATATTTTTTCAAGTTATGGAGGAAAAATTTTAAAGTTATACATAAAATAGTAACAATAAAAAAGGTAAATATGTATAAACTTGAAAATAGTTCCTAAATAACTCTAGTATCAGTGTGGTATATAAAATTACAACTAAAAAAATACTTAGACACTAGGGATAACAGTGCTATATTTCAAAACTATGTGTTACCAAAAGCTTTGTGTTGAGCTGAAATCATAACAGTAAATACATTGGTTAGTAAAGAATTTGTTAAATGAAAAAGTCCTCAATCCACAATCCTATTTCTGGACTACTTTTACCCTACCTTTCCTTGACTAGTTAATTGTTACACCTAATTTCTTAACATTGTTTAGATTTTCACTCAAATGTTATTTCCCAAGGAAGCTCAATCCCAACTCTCAAACCATACCAGTCCTTGATTTTATGTATCATTATTTGTAGTATACTTCATTTATTTCAGTTACGAATTTGTAAGACAAGAGCAGGTCACTATAAAAAAGGAGTAGGATAAATGGAAGTAACGGAAATTACAACTACAACTGCCAAGCTATAAAAGTAAACCCAAAGGCTAGGAGATACATTTGAGAAACCCCCTTAGGGGAAAGAGCGCAAGAACAGTGCTAAAGAGCAAACCTAAGAGGACTCAGTCCGGGAGATCTGAAGTCTAAATGTTAAGAGTTCCTGAAAGAGGGAAAAGAACAAAGGGTAGGAGGCTTAATCAAAGAAATAATAAAGATGGAATTTTCCAAAACTGAAGAGAGTAACCAGTCTTACACTAAAGTGGTTAGAGGTTTACCTCTGAGGAAGAAAGTTTGAGTGAAGGAAAATAGAGTCTCAGTTTTGTTTTTTGTGTTTTTTTTTTTTTTTTAATCCTTTGGTATGTTTTGATCCCCCCCCCCCCCCACCCGCCACAGACAGGATTGGTTTTTAAGTTGATTCTACAGAAATTTGAAAACAACACAAATTGGAGCATTAAGGATAAGATGAAAATTTATGTACTTTTTTTTCCTTTTTGACTTAAAAAAAAATCTTTTCAGGGCTTTCCATTATGGTGTTTAGTAACTCCTGCCTTCCTCTCCCTGCTCCAGTCCAAACACTAGCTCTTCTCCCGAGCTGTGAACCTCCAAAGCTGTGGAAGCCAGAAGGACCTGTCAGGGGAGAGGGCCAGGACTAGGGTGAAGCTTAGTGAGGCACTCACCTCAGGTCTGAAAGTGCTTCAGGTCAGTAACTTTAATGCAATATTTTAAAAACTCAAAATTAATACAGAGGTCATGATGAACAAAAAATCAACATTTTTGATAAAGTCATGAACAGTATTACTGAATTTCCTTTGTGTCTCAGGTCCCAATATGGTTTAGCACAGCCCTGCAGCTAAGCATAAACAGATTTCAGAATCTGTGGCCTCCTATTAAGGGTTCCAAGCTCATTATTTCCCCCACTTTGTTCCAACCAGCGATGGCCCGCATTGAGCGTCAGAACAGAGTACATCCTGGAAAGATACTGGTTTGGGGACATTGATGGTCCCTGAGAGGAAGCAGCATGCTCTCCCTCATAAAACATTTCTTGAAGAATCTATTCCTATCTGTCTTTATGCACACTTTCACTAGGAGTGTGGGCACGTTAGTTGAGGCAAGGATAGTACTTACAGCTGTGAAGACCAAAGAACATAGAGACATCCTCAAGGGACCTCCCTAGGCTTCTTACACCTTCCTGACCAATATGTCAGCTGCCCCCCACAGAAAGGACTGCTATATCTACCACCACCCACAAGATGCTGCCACTTATGGTTTCAGGGCTAAGCCCAAGGAATAAGCAAAGAATAACTGTGATGCCCCTAAGGGGATACAGGAGCCAGCTAGAGGAGAAACAAGCACAAGATCCAGAAAAGATGGTGAGAGCAAAGCAGAACTGTTAGAGGGGAAAAGAAGACAACTGACCCATAAAATAATAACAAAAACACATAGAAAAGTTCATGACTGCACATGCATGAACACACACACACCACACACACGTACACACATTATAATCTTCCTGGGACTTAGGAAACAATATGATTTTTAAAGTAAGAACATGATGAATTGAAGACAGAACAATTGCAACAGAGCTGAATGATCAGGTGGAAGAGAGGTCTTATAATATGGGTGGAGATATACAAATATACGGCAAAAATATGGAAAAATATACAAGAAGGGCATCTGGGTGGCTCAGCTGGTTAAGCAACTGTGTTTTGCTCAGGTCATGATCCTGGAATCCCAGGATTGAGTCCCTCATTGGGTTCGCAGCTCAGGAGGGAGTCTGCTTCTCTCTCTGACTCTCCCTCCTCTCATGCTCGCTCTCTCATTCTCTCTTTCTCAAATAAATAAATAAAATATTTTTTAAAAAATTTATAAAAGAAAAATATACATACAAGAATTGGCTGGCTTGACTACTATGTATTGATAAATATACCCAACTGGTATAATTAACAGAAATATCAGGCACAGAAGCTAAACCTGTTTGCGTATATCGAACAAGGTGTGCCTATCCTAAAGGAGAGAGAAGAACAGCAGCAGAATCTGAATACACAGCAGACAGATCAACAACATTGTCCAAGGAAGATGCAAAGTTCTCCAAAGGTCATATTAAAACCTACATAATTGTAGTCAATAGCATCTGAGTGAATCAAGTTCACACCAGTCTATCTCAGAGTGTACCTGTTCTCTTCTAAGCCTTGCCTTATATGTATAAGCCTAGAGCACGTAGGTTGGAGCTGTGTCTAAAACCTCCTGGACACCTCCTCACTGGGCCAAGCACACTCCATCAATCTTGAGGTACTCGATGCACAGTACGATTTCTACAATACAGCCCGCTGCACTCTGGTCTGAAACAGCTAGTCATGAATTTTCACGGCCTCCTCAGCCTAACACAGCTTGATCGAATTACATTCTTGAGTGTTGTGCAGGTACCCAGGGGTTTCTAGGAGAGTCCAGCTACTGAGCCCATCCTGCAAGGAAACCTAAAATGGGAAAATAGGAATTCCAGGAGAAGAAGCAACAGATTTTGGGCAGGAAATTGTTAAGCCAATAACATTTTTAAATTTCTCTAAGCAGAGGAAAAACTTGAATTTTCAGATTGTAAATTCTCACTGAGTTCCAGGAAGGGCTCATCCGAAAAGGCACATATAAAAAGCTGGATACATCCTGATAAAATTCCTGAATTCTGGGGAATCATCTTAATAAGCTTCCAAACAGAAAGAAGTTGTAATTTGCAAAGGAAAAACAATTATATTTAACATTGAACTTTGTATCTGCAATAAAGGAAGTGAAAAGGAATTCATCTTTCACCAAAAGAAAAAACAAAATGTATGAACATGCAGAGATTCAAAAAAATTTAAAAAGGTGTACTCCCCTGGAGGCAATTACTAGACAAAGGATTCTAACTAAACAAAACATTAGCAGAGCTGAGAGCTCAAGAAAGGAGAAGACAAGATGACAGAATTACTGAAAACATGAACTTTGAAATTAGGATTAGTTCATTTCAGGCCTTTGGGATATAAGCAAATGAGATATGCCTAACTTCTGTGTTATCTCTTTTCAGATCTCTTTCCAGGGAAAGATGCTTACCCTGGGCCTCATCTTTTACTCTGCTTGATAGCTAGGAAGTAGGGGAAAGTAGAGCAAATTTGAAAGACTTATGTGGAGGATGAGTCACTCTGCCAATCACAAACTGATCACACCTGTGAGAGAATTAAGTCTCAGTGTTTGGTGCCTTGTATTGAGGTTCCCTTGAAATAGCAGCTTAGCTCAACAAATACATGAGATTGAACCATATGAAATTGCTGATGTTCATCCAATAGTTGTTGACCTTGGAAAAATGACAATTTTATATGGTTCAGTCTAATAGTTCCTATTTCACAGATCAGTTGAATTTCTATATTATAAACTCAGAAGCCTCCCAGTATCTGCTTTTGTACTCTTTTCCTCAAAGGACTTTGAATGAGGTCCTACATCAATCATATTCCTTTAGGACAGGAGAATATCTTTGTAAACAAAGAAATTAGTGAACAATGAAAGTAACAAAAAGGAGAAATACTATATTATATTCTGCCAGAGGGTACAAGGAGAATAAAGCTTAGGGGACTCTTTTCTTTCTCGTATTTGCTTCAAGAATGGAAAAGATTTTTGTAGGTATCTTTGTATTATCTGTTCTTTCTGCTTATACTGTTCATGTGAATTTTTTTCTGTGTGCATATTTTTGACTATGTGACATACTCTTTTTTTTTTTTTTTAATTTGTGACAATTTTTAAGGCCTCAGATGAAGGCAGATTCCTCCAAAAAGTATTCACACTTGCTTCTGCAGATACTTGGGAATACTACCAATCATTTAAGTGATTAAAGAATGATTTAAAATTAAATTTACAGTTTAAGTTGTATATGGTAACACAGGCAGTATGAATTGGTGCTATAAATCCATGAGAGAGCTGCATGTGGTGACGTCTCAGCAAGTTGTTTTTCCCTCCAGTTTCACTCAGGGTTGAAGCAAATGTTTTTTCATTCTTCCGGTGGTAAGGGGGGATGAGGATAGCTTAATCCCTCTTCACCCTTATCCTCAGAATATAGCTTTTGGCTGTGTCTATTTCCAGGTCTCCCCAGGCAGGGCAGACCCTGAGCCTTGAAATCAGCACTTTCTGTCCCACTTTAGACCTCAGAACTAAAGGTCAAGTTTATCTCATTCAACAAAGACCTTCAGGATCAAAGTGGCTTCAGTCAGGGTCTTCTGCTCCACGTTCCTACTTCTGGTTAAATGTCCTCTTGAGAACTCTTACATTAATTTCTTTAAATTTTTTTGGTAATTTGATACTTTCAATGATGTATTTATAAAATATTTTACTCAGCATTTTTACTTGTTTTAGTGGGAGTTTTGAATCAAATAACCTAGTCAGTCATGTTACCACAGATTAAAGTCATCAATAAATGTAAAAAAAATAAATTTTCCATGTTAAATTTGCAAAAGTATTAAAGAGGTTTAGAGCCAGATATACGTGGCACACTGACACCCAGCCTCTTCACCTGCATCCACCTCCTGTCCCCTTTATTTTATTTATATTCTGTGATTTACATGGGGCCTGACAAGTCATTTTGAACCACATATACAAGGTTCAAGTAGTGTTTTTGAAATTGAAATTCCTGTGTGGAAAGCTAAAAACTCAATGACTCTTGATTATCAGATATTTGATATTTGAATATCTCTGCTCCATGGCAAAACATTCCTCAACTTGAGATCAAAATAAATCTCCAAATATGTGTCTCAAATATAAGCAACGTTGCTTGATGATTAAAATCTTCCTAAGACAGAAATTTGACAAAATGCAAGAGGTAATTATAACAGAAAGAATAATGAAATGAATATATATCTTAAGCCAGAGATATAAAAGGAAATGAGGATTCTCTTCTCAAAAATACATAGTACTGAGTTAAATATTAGTCAATGAACAGGAATGCAAAACAATCCCAGTCTTTCTATGAGTACAATGTGAAGCTGTAGTATTTGCATGGCTGTTTCTTTCCATTCTCATTAAGTTCTTCCTTTGAGACAATTTACAAAAGAAATTCTTCCTACATGATGTCTCCTTCATGGACTCTTAAAAGTATTGGCACTATAGACACAAAATGTGCAATGAAACATTCCTTTGTTTTTTACATAATTCCATGGGAAGGAACTTATGCAAATTACAGTCACAGACAAAACATATCCTGATGACATCATGATTTCACTGAAAACTTTCCAACTCTTAAAAAAAAGAAAAATGTTGCTTCCATCCTTCCCCTCCCCCACCAGTGGCAACAGGCTCATCCAGCTGTTGTTTTCACAGAAGGGAATCTGTTGAAGCACCACCCTATTTTTGCTAGTCCCATCCTCAGCATATTTTCTGAATGCTAAAATCAGTTCCTCATGTTATGGTCAAGGCTGATGTCCTTTGTTCTATAACTCTTTTCTGATTAAGATTTTCAAGAAGTTATTAAAAATAATAAACAAAGAAGTCAGAGTAAATGTTATTAAGGGATACACATAGTCTTGCTTGCCATCCTGACAAAATGCTGAACAGTTGCAAGTTGTTATAAAAATGAATATATAATTAAAATCATAAGTCAAATAAATTATAACCTTTAAGAATTTCATCATAATAAGATACATCAATTCAAAACAAGATTTTAAACTGATTTTGGTGGGGAAGTTGAAAAATGTCATCCTTCCTAGCTTCATCACTGTGGTTTAAGCAGAAATCATTTTCACCAGGGCAGATTAAAAATAGTGAATGCAATGAATTTTTCTTAGAGGAAAATATCCCTACCAGTGTTATCATTATTACAGTGCCTTGTATTAAAATCTTCACATTTCTGCCCAAAATCCTGGAGAAAATTAGTGGAAATGCAAAAATAAAATAAAATTCTGATTTTACGACCAGGTATTAGGTACTGTATCCTCCCAGAAACAAAAGAAGTTTCTGAACCCCCAGAGCAGAGGGCACAAGTGCCTAACACAGTTTCTGGTCATATGGTTTTGCAATATATGTCAGGACATAGATAAATCATGCACCTTAATTTGAATGTGTAGGATTTCGAGAGAAATAGATAAAATGTAAGTAGATGTTATTTCATAGTGTGCTCTTTTGCATTAATAAAACTTCAATATGAAATAATATGAAATAATGAGTATTTTTTTGTGAAAAGATTTTTTTTTTTTTACCAAACATGTATCATATAGCAATTAATTGGACTAAAATTCAGAAAGGAATTTCTATTCCAAGCCCCTTACTAGACCATTGCTTTCAAAAACCACCATAATGATAACTTACTAACAACCTGTTGAAGATGAGTTAGAAAGATGATGGATGGAAAGACCCAGAAAAATAAATAAAAACAAAGCTAAGCCTCTAATGTTCTTTTGGGCCCTTAGTCAATTTTATGAACTTTTGCCTGGTTTCTTTTTCTGTACAATTAGAGAGTTAGACTTGAATTGGTGATTTTCCAATCTTTCAGCCAAAGTGCCCTGACAGAAATGCCAGAGGAGTGGCTCTGACTGAAACAGAGTTGCCCTTAGAGGATGAGCTGCGGGTCCAGCTTCCCTGTGATGGGGGTCAAGATGCCTCAGAGCCCAGCTTCGTTAACAACATACCGTGCAATGAAAAGAGACTCGTAAACATTTATCATTTTAGAAAAAAAGGACGAGGTGGGGAGAAAGGGGAAAAAATGTGCTAGTTAATGCCTATCCCCAAGTCAAAAATGTCTCAAGTTGACACTTTTACAATATTTTGAAAAAAATGGTTGCAAATTTTTCTCATCACTTTTTACATGTTTTGTTTTGTTTGTTTTTTCATAAAACAGACCTAGAGGATTTTTATCTTCTCACAGTTTTACTAGTTTCTTTATATTCATCCTAGGGGGTAGTTGTGATAATACTACTTGGTGCCAACCAACATCTATTTCTCCCTCTTCCTTTCTAGTAAAACCTTGATTTTGTTTTTCCAGTATGGCAATGTGCCCAGTTAAAACTAATTACTTCCCCAGACTCTCTAGCATTTTGATATGGTCCATGTGTCAGAATTCTGGCCAATAACATGAAAGCAGAATACTAGGTGGGGGTTTCAGGAAAACTTTTGCTTTCTTGGTTTAAAGAATACTTATCTTTTATTAATTTGTTGAATAATTTGTTGGCACACATCCTTTGCCCTCCATCCTTCTTACTTATCTCTGCATGAAATATGAACAAGAGGCTAGAGGCACATTAGCATTTTGCAACCATGAGAATAAGATTCATAATTTCCAGAGAACAGAGAAATGGAAAGAGCCTGAATCTCAAAAGGCATTGTGACACTACACAATAGCCTTATTCTAGGTGAGAAAAATAAATAAATAAACCCTAACTATTTAAGCCAAACTCAATTCTTAACTGATATAGAAATCAAGTTTTCCTTCCAAACATCCCCCAGTCACCCCCTCTAAAACCTTGGGTACCCTGAGATGGCACCACTGAAGCCAATGGTTAACAACTTCTTAGTTACAGAAATAAAAACAGGTAAAGAAAAAGACAACACTCAGAATATATGGAAGGAAGTCCAACCTGAGTGAAGCAGAAGTCCACAAAGACAAAGGGACTAAGGGTGTATTGTAGGGGAAGGTGGTGGGTCAGAGACCAACACACAATTGTGTATGAGGTCCTGTGTAAGAGACTGCAACAGAGTGTCTGTAGAGATTGGTCATTAGGAACTGTGGCTGGTAGAGAAGCAGTGAAAATAACTGTGAGCACATCTGGAGACAAGGAAATAAATGGATGACTTGGAGGAACTTAAATGAATCTCAGTATAGCAAACAACTTGAGTAATGGCTGAAAAGCAATAATGGAAGTGCATTCAGTAACATAAGGAATCAGAGAAATCATGGGAACCTCCAACTATTACAGACTTGGATCTATTCCTAAGCCTTCAATAATACAAGTTCAAGATGCCCATATGATTATGCAATGTGGGGTTTGAATTAGGAAAGTAGGGGGAGTGTGTCTCCATGAAGACTAAATTTGATTGATCAAGTTAAGGGAATGTGAATGTCATTAACACTAAAGGAGACTGTCATATGTTAGACTCACAAATGTAACACTTAACTATTCTTATTTGCAAAGGAAATGCAGCTTTCTTCTTTCCTTTTTAATTAAGCTAATCATCATCTTGCTGTCCCATGCAGCCACACTGGCAGCCAATTGTAGATGATGGGAAGGATGAGAAAAGCTTCCATTTACAAATGAACGGTATCTCAAAATCCTCACATTTAGACAGTTTATTGTACTTCAATCTCTAGTTTGAAGTTATGGAGAGGTTAGAGTTCCCATGTGACCTCATAGAAGCAGGAAATAGAAGGTCTTCAATTTATGTGTGTCTTCCTCTCTCTGTTAAGGGAGAGCTACACTGATCTGGTCCATAGATCCATGTCCACTGGTGAGCAACTAGTTCTGTCTGGCCGTTTGGGTAACCTACTTGATTTTGGTCAGGCAATCTTATCACTCTGAATCTGTCCTTACACCAGCCTACCTATTCATTAATAAGGAGTCCCTTTAATCAAAAGAGCATTAAGAGAACTGTGAGGTGAACCTAAAACCTATGTTTTAACTTAAGATTCCAGAAATGCCCATGTTCTCTAATACTTACCTGAGACCAATGTATTTGTCTTTGAAGATTCACACACTGACACCATCTGAACCCTCTAAGAAAAACAAATTTTGAGTGACTGAAGAACAAGATTGATACTTAAGTACAAGTTTAGACCATGTGGGAAACAGGTTAAATGGAGCCAGAAGCCTTGGCACACAGTCTCCAACTATGGAGATCTTTCATCCAAGTGAAGTAACTCAGGTCCAAACAAAAAGGCGAGGATAGACAAATTTGCTCTCTGCTTGAGCTGAGACTTCCATCTTCTCCTACTTTCAGACTTCTGTGCTCCTGGTTCTCAGGCTTTGACTTAGATTAGAACTTATACCATTAGCTGCCACCACTCTGCCCATTCCCCCCATTTCCCAACCTCCACCCATCTTAGGCCTTAGAACTTGGACTTACATCACTGGCTTTCCTGGTGCTCTAGCTTGCAAATAACAGATTGTGGGACTTCTTGGTCTATATAACCACACGAGCCAATTCCTATAATAAATCAGTCTCTCTCTCTCTCTCTCTCTCTCTATATATATATATATATATATATGTGTGTGTGTGTGTGTGTGTGTGTGTGTGTGTATGTAGTGGATGATCTAGTATCTAAAGGAGATATATATATATATCTCCTCTAGAGATCCCTGACTAATACAATAGTATCATTCACATTTTATTTTTTCTTACTGTGATTATTTTTGTTTAATTACTAAAAATATTGGGAGAGTTGTATTAAGATCTCCAAATATGATTGTAGATTAGTCTTTATGTCCCTTTTTATCTATTAGTTATTACCTCATCTATGTCAAAACTCTGGTTTTAGGCACATTCACATTTAAGTTATTCTCCTGATCTAGTCACTCTTGTGATTGATGTTATATAGCTATATATAGCCATTCAGCTTTATTATGAATAGTATTTGCATGGTAAATAATTTTTCATCCTTTTTGCTTTTAAGCTCTGTGTGCCTTTTCATTGAAAGTAATCTTTTGAAGATAGCATATATCTTCATATGCTTGCTGCTTTATACAGGGTCTTGCTGCTTTATACAGATTGACAGTTTGCCTTTAATTAGAAAACTTTGCTCATTTACATTTAATGCAACTGTTGATGTGATTAGTTCTAGATCTGCCATTTTGTGTCATTTTTTTTTCTCATTTTGTTGTTTTGTTGTTGTTATTATTACTCATCCATTTCTTTTTTCCTGCTTCTTTTGAGTTAATCAATTATTTTTAGCATTCCACTTTTATTTCTCTATTGGCTTTTCAATACATCTCTTTCATTTTTTTTTCTTTTTAGTGGTTGCTCTAGGAATTATAATGTTTATTCTTCAAGTTATTACTAACTATGTAGAGTCAATAATGAACTACTTCATATAAAATATATAGGAAACTTATATCAATGTAATTCAATTATCACCCCATGTTATCTGTGCTTATGTGTAAATATATGTATATATATGTAATCTCCAAAATTGATTTAATTTTTTCCTCATATGGTCACAAATCTTTTAAAGTAGTTGTACTCCACCAAGGGCAATTTGCCTCCTAGGAGATATTTCACAATATCTAGAGATATTTTTTACTTTCACAACTGTGAGAGAAGTGCTGTTGACAACCAGTGGATAGAATCCAAGGATGCTGCTAAAAACTTTACAATGCACAGGACAGTCCCTCAAAATACAGACAAATCCACTGCAAAATATCTAGAGTGCTGAGGTAATAAAGTTTAAACATAGCAGCCTTCAGTTACTTAGAATTTCAGCTAACTAAGGACATTTCTTTATCATACTCCAAAGTCAGCTTTTCTCTTCAGTCCTAAAGCATTAATCTCCCTAATCTCATAGTAGGTATATATTAGCTGATGATCAATCACTGAGTTTGTTGAGTGAACTAATCATGTTGTGTGGTTCCACATGAGGAATTTAAACAAGAGAAAGAAACCAGAGTTCCAAATAAGAGAGTCTTCCCTACCATTCGTGTCCTTTTCCCTCTTTCTCTCTAGTAGTAAATACTGTTTAATAATCATTGTTTGAGTTAGTTTCATTTAAAAGGAGTAGAAGAAAACCATTTTAAAAAATCTGGCAAATTATGTTTGCATATTAAATAAACCCTAACACTTTAAAGACTTTTGAACAAAATTATTGTACATTTCTTAAAGTATAATATGTGGTTTCTCTTTCAAGTAATCTCTTCCAATTTTATTAGATGCACTGATAAAATGATAATAAAGTCAAATTTGTCTAAGAGCACAGGACTTCAAGCTAGCCCTAGGTGTGAATCTCTAGATTTGTCATTTCCTAAATTCACCATATTATTCTCCCAACCTTCTTCCAAGCCTCAATTTATTATCATTTTTTAAAATCTATAAAATGGAGATAATGCTTATCTCACAAGGTGATTGAGAAACTTCTTGCACATAGATTAGGAAAAAAAAAAATTAGATAGTCCAAGACTATGTTTTATCTTGGGAAACTGGTTTGTTGGCCCACTGACTTGGCCCTTGTGCATAAAAAATATATCCCTGGTAAACTGGAGTCGACTGAGCTATCTATTATAGGCGACTGCACTCATGCCTCTGTAGACACAGGTCAGCACTACGGAGATAAGACCCAGATGCACTCCGTCACAGATCACTCGTTTCAGTCAAGCTTACAGAAAGCAAGGGTAATGAGGAAGGGTTGCCACCGAACTCTTTCACCATCTTCCCAGGGAAATGTTATGAATTCATTCTTGGAAGAGGCTAAGCTGCAACCTGCAGCAAGTCAACTCTTTATCCACATGTCACGGAAGTCTGCTACTCACAGACTTTCTGGTCTGCTCACGGAAGGCCTGGCTTACTGAGCATTCTGAGGTCCATACGAGAACAAAGACTTTAGGTCCAGACAGTAGGCCTTCTAGTTTACAAAATTGACAGCAATACTAAAGTCACTTTCATACCAGCCTCAAAAGTCGAACTAGAGGAGACTTCTCTCGTCCTGGGAGAACCATCAAATCAAAACACACTTGCACACACACACACACACACAAACACACACACACTGTCTCTTTCTCTCTCAAACAAATGGCCTATCTTCCACCTCGTGCATTGACTGCCCCAGCTGCCTTCCCGACAGGGTATTCAATCACACAAATGTCTTCTGTTTGAAGGCTGTTTCCACCTCCAGTCAGGCAGGTTGTTTTCAGCACATCTGACAAAATAGGCCAGATCAGCACAGCAACATTTGAGAGGAAGTGCAACAAAAGACATCCAGCTGTGCTGAATTAAAAGGTCTTCATTCATCACCTTCCATCAGTCAAAAAGCAAAAGGAGGCTGACGTTATTTGTAAGAAATTTAAGGGTGTTATTATTCACCTGTAATTAAAAAGAATGGTTTGATTTGGCTTACAGCCTGGAGGAGAATGAATGCTTTTATTTTGCCAGGTTATGAATTTTTCCAAGTACTGAATAGGCTCTGAGAATGAGGCAATGAGATGGAAGGGAACGTCTCAAAGTTGAATTTTCCTTAACCTGTATTTACTTGTTTTTTCTTTCCTTTTTTTTTTTTTTCTTTGAAACCCAGTGTTTCCTTACCTTTGCTCTTATGCTTTGGAGTTCCCAGAGAATAGAAATCAAGTATATTTTGACTCCATCAACAGAAGAAAGTTCAGGTAAAAGGTTTTAGATTTCCCAAGAAGAGGAAATCTGTGGAAATTTATTACAGATACACAAAGTTGCATTTCCCAGACATACTACATATTCAGAAAAGGTAGAGAAATAAAGCTTTCTGTGGTCGATAGTGAAAAAAAATACACACAGTAAGAAAACCAGAGACAGTTGTAAAATATTTGTACATCCAGAGTTCTGGAGGATGTATATATGGATTTGCCAAGCAGTATTCTTTAACAGATTCTTTTTCAACCATGCTTTCTATTCCAGGATGAGTTTAAGGCTACTTGAAATAAATTTACAATGAAAAATTATTAATTGGATGAGAAAAATAAAGCGGAACAAAAGGAAAAGCAAAGTAGGAAATAGAAGATGAAGCTAGGATGAGGCATACAATCTAAATAAATGTGTAGCAAGTTCCAATGTAAACTGCATACGCAGTCCTGAGTTTCCTGACAACCATGAAAGGGAGATCTAACATCAGTTATGTGATTTGTAATGCCCACAAAATTAAAACAAGAGAAGCCCGTGCATTTCTTAAGTATGTTACTTAGTGTGGTCTGATAGTCCTAGGCTTTGGAGCTGAGAGGTGGGGAGAAGTTCCCAAAATTTCATGCTGGGGAAGGTAAACATTTTCAGTACCAATCATAAGGTTTTGTACTTTCAGAGTATTCATATGTTTTTATTGTGATAGCAATAAGTCTAAAAACAAAATTTTCTTCTGTATTGTCAAAATTATTGTTGGAGGTTCACAGAGAGTAGGTGGCCCAAAGGCAGGTCTTGACCAACAAGAACAGCACATGAAGACAGCATTGGGCCAGGCCTGGGAGCCCAGAAATTTGGGGTTTCACTGTATCCCACCACACTGAGCAGTGTACATGGCAGTGCAGGAAGAGAAAGGATAGGGCTGGTGAAATTTAAGCTGCTTGGATGCCCTATATGATATTTGGTATTTTGAAAACACTTTACACTTGCCAGTAAGTAAATCCAGATGGAATTCACATAAGTTTAGCCAATATTATTATCCTAGCTTGCCAATGTGGAGAGTCAGGTCTGATTGATTTGCCCAAGGACTTTCAATTCCTACAGAGCCACCATACAGCTTTTTACCACTTCCTGTATATCCAGTGGGCCAAATAGAGTCCTGGAAGAAAACAGAGACTTTCACATTTCCTGTTCTTGGCTCAACCCAGCAGGTCACAAAAACTTCTAAACAAAGGAAAAGTGTCCATCCTTATAACTTGGCTTGTTCCTCTTTCAGTACTTTCTTACAAAGCAACCCAGGGCCAGATTTTTTAGACCTACTGCCTAATTTCTGTTAGGCCATTTTTATTAGTCTCAGGTTATTCTCCTGAATAGTTAGGAAAAACAACTTTTCCCTACTTACTCATAAAGAACAAAGCTATCTAGAATCCACATAGCTGGAATCCAAAATAGAACATACACAACTTATAGTTTGCACTGATGCATTCTCATTTCTAAGCAAAACCAGAATTACTGTTAAAAATCTCTGCTATTTCCAGGCTGGACGTTAGACATTTATTCACTGGGGTAAATTTCCCAAATTTTCCTGAAGAGAAAAATCACCTCATTTGGGCTGCTTAAAAAAAACACAGACAAATAAACAACAAAAAGGCAAATTCCTCAGCCCTACTCAGACTTGCTAAGTCAGAAACTTTCAGGATGATATATGGAATATTATAACATCAGAGACTCTGGAATCTCATGAAAACTCGATTCAAATCTCACCTCTGCCACTAAATGGTTGTGTGACCTTGGTCAAGTAGCTTATCCTCTCTGTATCACTAATTTCTTTACAGTGAAATGTGAATCTGCCCCTTGAGAAACCCCTGATTTAAAGGCAGTTTAGTAAAAAGGATTCAACAAAGGAAATCTAGGAGGGGCCAATGATAGTCTTTGGGTCAGTCTATTTCCCAAAAAATGGGTGAAGTTAAAAAAAATTGCCTACTTTTCATTCAGATTTATTGGAACTCTAAAATTGTGAGAATGAGAATATAATTTTTAACAACAATGCATTCTCAGACTGTATTGAGATATCTAGGAGGAAGTGGCCATCAATTCTAGTCACACCAAAATTTGAGTACAGTTTAGGAAGAAGAAATTATAAATAAGCTACTCCAGCATTCTACACTATTATGCTTCAAATACCTTCAATCTTAAATACAAACATTAACCTAGGAACAGTGAGACTTTATGACATTTTTTAAGTAACTTATTTCTAAATAGTTTACCAAATTACAAAAAAGACATTTGTTTCTTATGAAAAGAATATTCTAGGGCACCTGGGTGGCTGAGTCATTAAGCCTCTGCCTTCGGCTCCGGTCATGATCCCAGGGTCCTGGGATTGAGTCTTGCATCGGGCTCCCTGCTTGGCAGGAAGCCTGCTTTTCCCTCTCCCTCTGCCTGCTGCTTTGCCTATTTGTGCTCTCTCTCTCTCTATCTCTCTGTCAAATAAATAATAAAATAAAAATCTTAAAAAAAAATAAAAGAATACTCAAATGAATGACAAAATTATCTTAGGTTTAAAACCCTTCACAGAAAGGACATGCTTAAGAAGATACAGGCAGGGTCTTGATCTTGACTAATCAGTGGAAACGTTGGGAAAATATATCAAAATGAATAATAGAGCCAGAATACATAAATAATGACTACATTTCTTAACTACTTCACTAAAACTGGTTGCTGACAAGCCAGATGGCACAGGTCATTAGTGCCTTTTGGCTTTCGTGTCTCTGCTGACGAAACTCAGGACTGGAAACTCAGGGCTGGAATAGCACCACTATTGTTAGAGCCCCTCAAAGCGGAGTACACTAAAAGGCCCTCCTGTAGCTGAGGAACAATGACTTAAAATTCTTTTGTTATTCTGCAATGCCTCAAAATTCGTTAAGTCTTGTCCTCTGTCACCCTAAGGCACTTTGGGGACTTAATTAAGTTATTGTTTTCAGACGTGGGATAAATTCAGTCACATCACAAAAGGAACAAATTCTGTTCCAAATGTTATACACACCTCCCTCTCAACTATAAATCCAGATTCAAGAACTATCTGGAAACAGTAATATAATTGCGGGTCTCTTTCCAAATAAAAGGGCCAGAATAATAATATTAAAACAAAATCCAAAACAGGAAGCTGGAAGCTGTTAATTTTACTATGTAACTTGTTTACTAAACGCTGATGATTTTTTTTAACTGTAAATACAGTTGATGTTTTCACATATTTGTTGGCAAAATATCAGGTACTTTAGGTAGAGGAAAGTGAAATACTAAAGATAAATCAGGGCATTCTTGCTTCTGTCTTCATGCAGCGTGTGCCCTCTAGAACCTTTGGTAAAGATTGTCCTATAAGAAAAAACTCTAAAAAGCTCTAAAAGGATCAAATCACTAAATGATTATAAAGCTTCTCTTCCTTTTATTGAGTTGATGATAAAATCTATGACTCTTGTTTGAGAGAGGTCTTTATTTGTGTCTTGAAAAATTTCACGCTATGATTAGAGCTTTTGTAATGAACAAATCCAGGGTGATGTGGGACTCTACTATGAAGGATTCTTGGGTCACTCTGGGTCTCATGAATCGCAGACTATTCCTTCTCTGTACTCTCTCTTGGCTCCAAAGTCAGGTCAAGGCAACAGTAAATAATGTCTCCTACCTAGAGCTGGCAACATAGCCAACAGCCAATGCTGGCTAAGCTCCACTCTGGGCATAAAGAATGTTTAGGTATCACATGCCTGTTCATGAGTAGATATACATATACATATATATGTATATACATAGATAGATAGATGATAGATAGATAGATAGATTTAAAACATTTGTAACTGAGTTGATAACTTGGCTAAGGGCGGTATTGTCCTTACACAGGTTTTCCAGGCTATCCCAGCCCCCTTAGCTAAAGCTCTGTACTGAAGCTCTTAAGACCCATCTATGTTTTCATAGTTTGGTGCCTTTACTGAGTCCTACTCCTTTGCTTAAGGCCCACTATCTCTATGAAACTTGATACTTACCTATGAAAAATGTCCCTCACCATAAGCTGCAATGGTCTTTCACAGTGGAATTTTCATAAAGCTTAAGCCTAAATCCTAAAGTCAAGGGAAACCCAGCCACATTCGCAACATAGGCCATGGCACAGTGTACATGCTGAAGGCACATTGAGTCTCTTACTAAAATGCAAGGCTCAAAGTCCTAATCCTACCTCAGGTTTCTCCATATTTGTTTTTATCTACAAATTATATGCCTTGTCTTCTGTTTCACAATGTTCCTGAGGAATGAATCAACTATGCCAAGATGAGGGTGAAAGTGGTGCCATAAAAAGCATCCTCATCTCTCTAGGGTCTGTACCCATTGTGGATAAGACAAAAGAGTCAGCAGATGAAGACCCAAATTCTTATCTTAGGAATGTTAAACTGAAGGAAGTTACTTGGTGGAATAGAACTAGCTTCCAATTTGGTTGCTTTGGTCTTGAAAAATTATCCAAAGGAAATGTTGAATTTGCAGAGCAAACACACTTCCCCAGGTCATTTCCTCTCTCCAGACCTAATGGAGAAAGAAGGAGAAACAAAAGACCACCCCTGCCACCATTTGCAAGAATCTAATAGATCAGCCCCATTTCACTGAGAAGCAGTGTTCAAAGGCAGATGCCCAACATATAGGTAATCCCTTTGACCTCTCTGGGAGGAAAAATGGTAGGCTGAGGGACTAGGAGCTAGGAGTCTTATACAAATGGATATCACTCCAGATGGATAAAACATTAGGCATCAGAGTGAAGTATTTCTGCCCAAATACTTAAGACACATAAAAAAAGAGGTTTATTTTTTTGCTTCCACTAAGTGGAGAATCAGTTCTGAAATCTATTTTATTTTTGCATTTTCCAGAACTTCTAAGATTCTTAAGGCTAAGTATACCTGCTCAATTATGATATCTTCTCTGTTACATTTATTATACTTAAATACAAATAATGCATCAAATAAAAGAAATTCAGAATCCTTTATTTTATAAAATTTAAACCTTCCACATTTCAAGGAGTTATAAGACTTGTTCTAATCCGAGTCACCAGTCAAATGTGATTTGCCATGATGGCACAAGACAACTCTTCAGGAAAATGGGTGTTTTGTCAATTCAAACATAATTCACTGATTTTCCAAAAATATTGTCAACAAGTCCTAAAAGTAAATAGGTGCATAGTTTTTTGTTTTTTGTTTTGTTGTTTTGTTTTTGTTTTTGAAATTCAGACCTTCTGTTTTATTAATCAGGGCTACAAATGAAGGGAAAGTCAGAATGACTGATAGTTACAAATTAAAAATGAAATCAGTCAGAAGTGTTTTCTGGTGTGAAATATAAACAAAGTTTCTTTGGAGAGGTTGAGAAAAAAAGATTAAAGATAGAAAACTCTTTCATCACAGGTCATGTTTTTTACACACCATTAAGCTCATTCCTTTTTGAGAATGGGTCAAAATTATTTGACTAAAATCAGTGATAAAAATAGAATGAAGGGGCACCTGGGTGGCTCAGTGGATTAAGCCTCTGCCTTCGGCTCAGGGCATGATCTCAGGGTCCTGGGATCGAGCCCCACATCGGGCTTTCTGCTCAGCAGGGAGCCTGCTTCCCCCTCTCTCTCTGCCTCTCTGCCTACTTGTGATTTCTCTCTGTCAAATAAATAAATAAAATCTTTAAAAAAAATAGAATGAAAAGGAAATTGTCTTGAAATAAGTATATTTTATTTAAGTCCTTTGTATTGATAAAATGTCAGTGTGGATAGTAATATTTAGTCTTTATAAAGTGCTTCAGTTTGAGCCACAGTTTTCTTCATTTCCTGACCAACGGCATTGTATGGCCAACAGCTGGTGCCTTTAACCCAGCAGATGTTTTTTTGTCTCACTTGTATTCATCACACAGGCAGAGTCCAGGATTTTGTTTTCCTTCACACCCTTCTCCCACATGTAGAACTTCCTTCAGAAGACAAAGGGAGTGTGCATAAAAACACACCACAGTGTGTGGATGAGTTTAATAAACAGTCTCCGGTGTATAAAGAGCCCAACTCTTTCTTAGTACATTAGGATTAAACAACAGCCATTGAAGTAATTTGAAATGGTTCCTATAAGACCAAAACCCACAGCCAAAGGAATCACATAATTATAGAATATTGAACTTGGATGAGATCAGTATAGTGTGTGTCAGAACTGGGTAATATATGGGTGCTTTTAAAGGAAAAAGTTATTTAAGCTCACATCCCCCTCCCCCACGTTGATTTAAACTGATTTTGTTAATTTTCTTTAAATATGTGCAACCATAAGTCATAGAATAAACTTGTCATACCTCTAGCTTCTTCACCTCCTGACTGGGACAGATACAACTAAATGTAGGTGTCAGTGTAGTAAGTGCAAATTACTATAAGCTGTAATGGTCTTTCAAGGTGAAAGTCATGCCAAAGCATCAGCCCGCCTTCCTGTGGCTTCACCTCCATGACTTACTGGGTGTGTCACTTCGCACAGGTTACTTAGCCAACCCGTGCCTCATCTATAACAGGAGAATTCACCTTATAGGTATAAAATTAAGTAAAATGATAAAAATGTAACAGTGCCAACCAAAATTCGAAGTTTATTTAACTTAATGTAATGCATGATATGATTTTTTAATGAGTGTATATATATATATAGGAAAAGTGGGTTCATGAACCATTTTTGAACAGAATGATGTTAAAAGCTTAGAGACTGTGTTCTCAAGTTCAGAATAACAAGACATTGTACATAATTAACTCTGCCAGTTAGGAATTTTAAACCAGTTTTAATAAAGTGACACTATAAAGTTGTCTTGCCACTGCCAGATAAAGTAAGCATTATCACATTACAGAAATCCACATTAAATGCATTGTTTAGTTTAACCATTCCTCAAATGGAGAGGTAAATTACATACTGCTGGTATTCACCTTTAGAACAGAGGAAAATAAAAAACCTTGATGGATTTTTCAACTAGATTTTGGTAGCATGAATCTATCAACCAGGTCAATATCCAAGACACTGTAAAATCACAAAGAAGTTAGGAAGTTTGGATTCCTTTCCAAAGTTCTTTGTTTCTATGAAAGGCTGAAAAATCTTCACATCACGAAAGGAAATAGCAATTTGGCAGATGTGTCCCAAAATAATCAAGTTGGCATTCATTGTGATGAAGAAAACTCTCGTAACTATCACAAAAGTGATAACTAAATCCTTTTAAATTATACTTATTTCTGTGTCTAATATTTTCCCCTGCTAAAATTCATTAGGTATGAAAAGATACCATTTATTCATCTTGGATAGACATAACAACTGACTGACATTATCCCAGATCTGTAAAGAATATATTTCAGAGCACAGAGTTTTCTCAATTGTGTGGGATCTTAAAACCAATTTGAAAGCTAGTATGAATTTAATGTTTGCATTCACATATATAAAGTATCCCAAACATTTTCAGAAGTTTTCATCATGTCAAGAAGTTATATTATAATTTTCAGATTTGTAAATACATGTTTTTAATTAATTATATGCATATAGGATTCTCACATTAAAGCTTTTCAATAAAATCTTTCCCTTGCTACTTAGACATATATATTATTCACACTTTAAAAGCATTTTCCATATTTTCAATCACTGGCATTTACATCTGATTTTTAAAAGTGCTTTCTAAGCACCAACTAAGAAAACAAAAAACAAACCAACCCAAAAGCCAAAAGCATATTCAGGGGGAGAAATTGAGATAAATGAAAGATTAATTCTTTCTTTGAAAGAAAGACTCTTTAGCCTAGTGGAATTGATGTTGATTCAATAGGTTATTAACTAGAAGCATTTAGTTGAATGAGAACTACTCAGACAAGAATGAGAGGAGGTAGAGCTTGTACTTTAGGAACCCACTTATAGCATACGCCTCTTTAAAAATAATAATATTTCAAAGTCTTTTCACAGTCATTTCATAGTCATTTCAAGTCATTCATAGACTTCTTTCTCTTTCACATACAGTACCAGTCGTATGTGAAAATATATGTTACAGTTCACTGTGTAACAAACCACCCCACAACTTTGTGTATTCAGGCATCAGCACTTATTTAGGTCAAATATCAGTGGGCCAGCAGTTTGGGCTGTGTTCAGCCTGATGACCTTTTGGTGTGGTCCAAGCCGACTGCTGTTTGCTAAGCTCCTTCAAGGACCTTGGCTGGAAGAGCTGGATCAACTGGAGCTTCTTGCTACATGGTTTCTTAGGCTCTAGCAGGCCGGCCTGCTTGTGTATATGGTGCAGTTTCAAGCTCAGTGAGAGAGATCCCTAATGTGCAAACGCTTTCTAAGACTCCACTTGCTGCTGTTCCATTAATCAAGTCTGGTCACAAGGCCAGTTTACATTCAAAAGAGGAAAGCAACACTCCAATTTTTATGGGGAAGACTTGCTCGTATTGTCCCTGTTTTGCTATTTGCCATGCCCACAATATTCCTTTACCCATGTCTTTTCAATTCAATGCCTAAATGTCTCTGAAATTCATCCATTTCTCTCTTTAGGGACATTCCCTCAGGTCAGCTATCATTATGTTTCCACTGGATTACTGCAGTGGCCATCTAGCTAGACTCCCCTCAACCAAGCCTACTGACTTACAAGATGACAGCCAAGTAATCTTTTTAAAACATAGATGTTATTTGAATAAGAATATCAAATTAGCCTTTGAATGTTTCTTCATTATGTCGGGTTAAAAACCCAAGTCCTTCCTAGACCTATTAGGTTGTCCACAGTGTAGTTCACACACCTTGAATATATGTGGACTCCCATGAGGGCAAGTAAGAACATGAATGATAACAAGAGGGTGCTTGAACTGGCCTAATCTGAAAGCTTTGCTCAAGAAAGGAAGTTTGGGCTGAGGTTCAAATAACAGGGGACCAGAGTGAATTGGGAAAAGAGGGTGAATGTTTACACCAGTTGTAATTTCACACTTATTTGTATGATTTCTTAACTGTTGAAAGCTAAGATCACATCTGTTTTTCTCCTGGTACCTGTCAAAGTGACTGGATTAGACCCAATAAGAAATTTTAAGACAAGATTAACTTTCAGATATCTGAGCAAAGACTAAACTGTAGGCACCTATGTAAATAGCAATATTTCAGAGTCACACTTCACTAATGTCTGAAACCATTATTTTGAAAACATATTACCTATGTTTCTGGGCTTTATATCAGGAATGATGAAATTCAGGTCCTAGGACTAATTTAACAATCACCCATCTATTAAACATTCTTGGTCTCAGTTTCCTCATCTGTAAAGTGAGAAAGAATGTGGCCATGGTAATGTCCACAATAGCCAAACTATGGAAAGAACCTAGATGTCCATTAACAGATGAATGGATAAAGAATATGTGATATATATATATATACATATATATATATATATATATACATATGTATATATATATATACACACACACACAATGGCATATTGTGCAGCCATGAAAAGAAATGAAATCTTGCCTTTTGCAACCACATGGATGGAACTGGAGGGTATTATGCTGAGTGAAATAAGTCAATCAGAGAAAGACAATTATCATATGATCTCGTTGATATGAAGAATTTGAGAGGCAATGTTGGGGGGTTTGGAGGATAGGGAAGGAAAAAATGAAACAAGAGGAGATAAGGAGGAAGACAAACCATAAGAGACTCTTAATCTCACAAAACAAACAGGGTTGCTAGGGGAAGGGGGGTTGGGAGAGGGTGGTTGGGTTATAGACATTGTGTGTGGGGGGTATGTGCTATAGTGAGTGCTGTGAAGTGTGTAAACCTGGTGATTCACAGACATGTACCCCTGGGGCTAATAATACATTATATGTTAATAAAAAATTAAAAATTAAAAAAAATAAAAGAATGCAGCCATGGTACCTGACTGTCTTTCCAATTTTTTAATTATGTGACACTATGCTTCTGAGATTTGAAATAAGCAGAAAATTTTAGCATAAGGATAACCTTCTTTTAGAAGAGAATGTATTAAATTTATGTATCTGAGTTTGCTTTAAATTTATAATGTGTCTTCCGTTTAAGTACCCAGAGGATATAATTATACTTAAAAATAAAATTGCTTAAAATGTTAAATGTAGAGACTTTTTAAAAACCCAGAAAAATAAAAAATTAAGCAAAGAAGAATAAACAAATAATATGTAAAGAAAAGAATGAAATTAAATAGTAATCTCCTCATCACAGCAAATAGAGTAACTGTCCTAAATTTGTGGACTAGTTAAATGCCTCACATTGAGAAACATGCTGAATTTCCAAAAATTTTAACACATGGGACCTGCTTATGAAGCATCTGGAAAATCCCAAAATCAAAACATGCACTTCAGCAGGACAGTTTCAAAAGAGTATAACCCAGAGGCTATGTCCCCCAAGCTGAGTGTGGCAGGAAATATTTGAGCCCCCACATGTCAGTCCAAAATTTCTGCAGCACTTCTCAATAGGACTTTTAAAAAGAGAAAAGCAAATAGGCAACACAGCAGTAGGTATTTTTTAATATATTTCAGATTTTATTCAAACAAAAACAACATATGGGATTCTGAAGTAATTCACAATTCATTATAATGAATCAAGTAAGAGATTTTAAACCTCTCGATACCCAAAGTAATAGATTTTATTCTCACAATTTTGTGAGACTTCTGAGATAAATTCCAGTTTATCAAGGAATGTGCCTGACCTACGGCATCAGAAAAATAGAGTTCAAGTTCAGCTATGTGATGTGACCTTAATCTCTCAATCTGCAATGTAAATGAAAATAGGTGGTAAAAGAATTGCCTCTGAAGGCTGACTGTCTGGTTTCCAATCCCAACTCCTCCTTAGGAAAAAAAATGTATTGAATAACTTTGTATTTAAGTGTCATGTATTTTGTAGGGTAGCCACTAAAGAATAGAAAGTGATAAATTCTAACTTAAAGATGGATTTTAAAAAATGAAGAAACAGAAATAACACAATCACAAAGAAAGCAGGAAAAAATTTAGTTAACAGTATACAAGTTGTACAAATAACACAAAAAAGTGGGTAGAATTTAACCCCAAAAGATCAGTAATTATATTAAATATAAATGAGCCATATGTTACAATTAAAAGGCAAAGATAAAATAGATTAAAATGAAAAACCAAATAAATCCTTTTTTAAAAGATGCATATTAAAAATAGGAATACAGAAAGATTAAAAATTTTAAAGTTGGAAATACATATACCTTATAAATGCTAGTTTCCTTCAAAATGGGGTTTTAGTTACAGCAATATCAGAAAAAGAGATATTATAGCAAAAAGCATTATTGTATTTCAATAGGGTCATTTCACAATGAGAAAAGATATAGTACACCACAGATCACCAAGATGTTATAAAGTTTTAAGATTTCTGTACTTAATAAAAAAAATTGACAAAACTAGAAGAATAAGAATACAAACTCAAAAATGTGATTTTAACAAATTTTAACAATTTTAAACAATTTTAACAAATTTTTAACAAATTTTTCTTTATAAAACTATAATAAAAAGGAAAAACAAGAAAAGATATGGAAAACTTGAATAACTTGATTTAAAAATTTGACCTAGTAGATTTTTATAGATTATTTCACCAAACAACCATAGAATGCACATTCTTTTACAATCTGCACATTTATAAAAACTGACCATATCCTGGGCTAAGAAGTATGTTCAACAAATTTCAAAGAATTTAAATCGCATAAGCTATTTTCTTTGACTAGAAATTAGAAATTACTGGGGAAAAAATCCCAGAAACATTCCTTAAGCTTGGAAATTAGAAAATGTATTTGCTTTTTGACTCATTCTAAAACTCATATTAAAATTTGAAAATACTTAGAACTGAAATATAAGCTAACCTTAGGGAAGCACATAAAGCAAGAGTTTTAAAAAAGTGGATGGTTTAGCATAAGTTAAAAAGTAGTAGAATGACAATTAATGAATTATTCATATCAGTGAAGTAGGAAGAAGCTAGTATAACAAATGCAAAAAAATAAAAAAAAAGGAAGGAAGGAAGGAAGGATGATAAAGAGTTAAAAAGTAAAGGTTAATGAAATAGCAAATAAGCATGTTATAGAGAGGGTCAACAAAGCTGAAAGTTGGTTATTTTTAAAAACCATACAATTGTCCTACTTCTTGAAAGATTAATCAAGTAGAATAAGAGCAGGCACAAAATAATCAATATCAGTAATATAAAAGTGGACATCATTATTACTTATGTACATATTAAGAAGATAATATTATAAACAAACTTACTGCCAGTGAAAGGAAAATTTCAAGAAAATAAAGTAATCCTCCCAAAATGTAACTTACTAAAATGGATTTAGGAAGAGATAAAAAATCAGGACAGTCCATTCTAAAAATTGAATAATAGTCACAAATCTGTCCATAAGGAAAATTCCAGGTCTAGCTGGCTTCAACAGCATGTTCCATGAGGCATACAAAGATAGATTAATTCCAGTATTACACAAATACTTTCAGAGAATAGAAACAGAAGGAACACTACTTAAATTATTTTACAAAGTTAGTATAAGCTTATGAAGTTAGTATAAACAGCTCCGAGAAAGAAATTAGCAGAAAATTACTGGCCATCTCTTTCAGAAACATGGTTGGCTGTAAAACATTAAACAAACAAAAATAATAGAAAAATATATTAAAACAATAATTAGAATCTTTGGTTTATTTCAGGAATGCTAAATTTTTGGCACATTAAAAAATCAATTACTATAATTCACTATATCAAGATATTAATGGGAAAATATTACATAATCACTTCAATAAATGCAGAAAACATATCTGAACATATGTGACATCCACTTTCAGAAACTTTCTTAGTATAATAATGGTATTTATCAGACACCTAAAGGTAATATATTCTAATGAGGAAAAATTGAAATATTGCCTTTGTGACCAGGAAAGAGATTTAAGCATATATGTACATCTTATCCAACCTTTTGCATATTTATAATAAATATTTATAATTTATAATAAACGGTGAAAATATTTGCAAGAACTAAAACAGATAAATGAATATTAACTAGAATATATAAAGGGCTCTGGCAAGTAAATAAGAAAAAGGTAATCAATAGAAAAATAAGCTAAGTCTATGAACAGGCAATTCACAAAATAGGTAAACAGAATGGTTAATAAAAAGTCCTAAACATTATAAGCCTCACCAATAATAAAAAAAATACAACTAACATAGAGACAATATAGCATTTTATCTCCATTAAATACGAAAAAAAATGTAAAATTTTTATTTTCTAAATGTAAAAGAAAAAAAAGTGATCTATAGCCGACATGACAAAAGGTTAATATCTTTTGAATCTTATAGGCGTTTGTGGATACTTTTATCTTTTGTCTTACTTTCTGGGTGGGAAATGATTTCCTAATCAAAGTTTTAAAGCTGTTTTAATATAACTTTACAAAACATTTTTGTATGTGGGTTCAGAGACTTAACCTTGAATCTATGTTCCTTAGCTGTGTGATTTCTGAAAATTTTATACCTCTCTAAAGCTCTATTTTTTTCATTTATTGAAAAGGAAGTATATTAACAATCATATATGATTATTTATAAGGAGTAAAAAGATGAAAATAGGAACAGTGGAAGGCTTAAAGAAGAATGCCAAAATATATATATATTCTACAAATATATTCCTTTCTTTCCTCAAGAAATTAAATAATTTAAGGTAGGTTATTTTGCACATTACTTCAATTTTCAGCACCCTATCTCTTCATCCATAAGATGAAATGATAATACTTCATATACCTGTACCAGACAGCCATGTGAAGCTAATATGAGAGCTCCCTTTGGCTGCCCATTTCATAGAATGGAAGCAGATCCTCACCGCTGACAAGGCCCTTCCTGAGCCCCACTACTTCACACCCTTCTCTGTTACCTTTCTAGCCTCTCTTCCTCTCTCCTCACTTGGCCCCAGCCACACCAGCTTTCTGGCTACTCTTGAATTTCCAGGCAAGTGCCTATTTAAAACAAAAAACAAAAAACTTTGCATTGCAGTTACCTCTGTCTAGAACACTCAAAATATCCATAAGGCCAACCCTCTCACCTATTTCAAAGTCTTAGTTCAAATGCCTGCTTTTCTATCATACTGACCCAAATCAGCCTGTTAAAATTGGAACTCTGCCCAACCACCAATTCCTCTTACTTGCTCTACTTAATTTTTTTTTCCTCATTACATGTGTCACCTTCTAACAGACTATATGATTTATAATTTATTATGCTGGTTATTTATAGTCAGTCTCTTCTTGCTACTAAATCAATTTAGCAAGGACAGAGACCCTTACTTTCCCCATGATGTACCCTGCGTACCTAGAATAGTTCCTAGCACATGGTTAAGGCACTCAATAAATATTTGCTGAGTAAATGAATGTGTATGAAAAGCTCACCCTTTGGGGAAATATATGAGTTTTGGAACTTTAAGTGAACTTTTGTTGGCCAAATAACAATTGACTTAACTTCATGATTTATGGAATGGCAGATATTTCAAAAATATACATGCAAAAATTTCTCAGAAATAGTTCCTAAAAATAAACAATATTGACATGTATATTCCTTTAATTTAACTCCAAGTACAAAAATAAAACTTGTGGAAGAAGACAAACTTTTCCTAAGGGATTGTGACATATATCAGTGAGTAGTCCCATTTCATAATTTCATGCTATCAAGAACAGAAGAAGGTGGTTCAGGATGTGTACAATCAATGATGTTGTAAATGTGTCCAGTGCTGGATTCTCAAAAAACTGCCCTGGGTATCCCAGAATATTTGGTATCTGATATATTCCAGATTAATAGGTGATGAGTAATTGACACCATCCATATGGTATTTCCAGAAGATTTTTCAGATAATTGCTGTAATAAATATATTAGATTTGTGTCCTATAACCACTCAGCATGAAAAATATACTCATAAATGTTCACCAGAGTGTTGTACCTTTTTCATTTGTTTGCTTGACTACAACTATATATGTTTTTTTATGTCAAATTACACTGTGAAATGTAAGTATAAAAAATAAATTTAAATGGGACAATTGACTCTAATTTTAAACAAGCATTTGAATCTCATCCCAAGTTTGGAGAAGTGGGGACAAAGCTGGCAGTGATTACTTGGTCACACCACTTGCAGTGTGACACTGAGTGCCCAAGCCCTCCCAGCACATGTGCAGCCACTCAGGCACTTCTCTGCTATACCCTGCATAAAGATTCTGCAAAAAGCCCAAGCATCTTGATCTTATTTATTTATTCTGCTTCTAACAGCTGTAACAATTAGAGATGCCCTGATGGCTGAATCAGAACATTTCCCAGTCAACAAAGCAGACAATGGTGTAGCCATTGGACTAGAAGACTTTTTGGTCTGAAGTATGTTCTTTTCTAGTTCAAGCATCTGAGAAAGGTGCTAATAATACTGAATAGAGAGAAACCATCAGCCAGTAAGAACTTTTAAAAGAACTTATATCAATTAACATCTCTACAGGGTTCTTATTTGCATCACTGTAGATGGAACTAGAGGTAATTATGCTAAACAAAATAAGCCAATCAAAGAAAGACAATTATCATATGATCTCTCTGATATGAGGAATTTGAGGGTGGGGGGAGACAGTGGGGAGAAGGGAGGGAAAAAATGAAACCAGATGGGTTGGGGAGGGAGACAAAACATAAGAGACTCTTAATCTCAAGAAACAAACTGAGGTTGCTGGAGTGGACCTGGGTAGGAGGGTTGGGGTGGCTGGGTGATGGACACTGGAGAGGGTATGTGCTATGGTGAGTGCTGTGATTTGTGTAAGACAAATGATTCATAGACTTGTACCCCTGAAGCAAATAATACATTACATGTTAATTAAAAAAATAAAAATAAATAAAAAATAAACATCTCTAGAGGACTCTAATACAGGTAGGGGTTTTCATTCTATATGGTTCTCTCTAAAAAACTAATAAAAGTTTTCATTAATTTAGGAATGAAGTATGTCACTAGGTGACAAAGGGAGATAAAAAGAAAATAAAATATGTATTCTCTACCAGTTGTATATTTTGAATCTAGTTTGAGACAAAGAACAGGAACATTTATATGTTTTTAAAGACAACATCTGGGTAATGGTTTCTAAATAAATCTAGAGGTATTCAACAGACATCTAAATTAACTAGATTGTGGAGGAACTAGATTGGAAAGGAGGTAGAGACAAGAAAGATACTCTATGCTTAGGTGTGGATAAAAGGGCAGAGATGGGATCTGACTGATATAAAGGGCTGGTGTAATGGGGATAAGAATCATGTACTTTTAACCTTTAAGGAACTATAGCATCCTGCCATGAGTTGTTTTATTTATTTGTATTGTGCATAAAAACCAATTTTTGCTGATTCTTTCTAACTGTATATTGACCTTTTCTTGCCTATCTCCAGTGAAAGATCTGATTAGCAACTTCCAGACCCAGATTCCCACCAAATCCTTTAAACCATAATCACAGCCCCAGAATGAAATACACACACACACACACACACACACACATCAGTGCTTTCTATTAATCATGGTGCCCAACATAGCACACTAGTTTTTTTCCTCATAAAATTAAAAAACAAAAAGCAAAAAACAAATATTCATGAAACAATGAGTTTGATCTAACCACCTTAAAAAGGAATAGAGGGGAAAGCAGCCCAGTGTAGTGGTTTACATTCTGAACTCCAGCTAGACTCTCTGGCAACATTGACTCTTTCACTTCCTAGAGACCTGCCACTGAGAAAATCTCTGTACTCAATGCTTTCATCTATGAGATGGAGATAATAATGATACCTCAAAGCATGATTTTTGAGGATTAAATTAGTTAATACTTCTAAAACACTTCAAGCAAGACCCTGTATACATGGTCATACTCCTACTATTAATAACATTAGTTTTATTACTGATAATACTACTGATAACAGTGATGTGGCTTATACCAAAAATGCAAGTCTCATACCATAGGAACATTTTTAGTTTTTAAAATTTATGATGTTAGTTTTGTTTGCTAGAAGTAGTTACTTAACATGAATTTTTAACATATGTCAGCAATAGCTAGAACACAGGGAGAACTTCAGGTCACTAAAAACCCAAAAAGCACCCCCAAACTATGGGTTTTGTATAAGGAAGACTGGGACTCTGGACATTGTCATATATATCTGGTCATTATAGAGAATAGAATGTTCTCAGAGATTGCATGGATTCCTAACACCATAGCGTACTTGCAATTTGAAGATGTTTTCTTTTCACTGTACCTAAAATTTAGGGAATAAAAATAATTAGAGGAGAGGGATCAGGAAGATTATGGGAGAGTCTTAGGCTTACCTCATCTCATGAACACAACTAGATAATTATCAAATCATTTTAAATACCTCAGAAATTGACCTGGAGACTGGCAGAACAAACTCCATAACTAAAGGAAGAAAAGAAGCCACATTGAAGAAGGTAGGAAGTGTGGAGACATAGTTTAGGGGGAAAGTATCGTAGCTGATCCCATCACAGGAGGGAAGGGAGTTGTGGTTGCAGAAAAGGATGAGAGAAACAGGAGTACACAAGGGAATACATAAGGAGAACATTTCCCCAAAGCCATTAGATTGGAAAATGAGAGGGGCTGAAATTTGTTAGTCTTTGCAACCAATGTGGCTTAAATACTGAAGTTTTAAAGGTCAGTAGGCTTGGCTAGGATAGAGCCCAGAGGGTACTATGATGCTTCTTGAGAGAAGGCAGGCAAATAACCTGAGGCAGAGTGTGGAAACAGTGATTGGAAAGACAGCTGGGGCACACAAGAGGAGATGATTTACTCTTCTCAGAGCACAACCTGAGAGGCAGCCTTCTCACAGACACCTCTCCAGAAACAATGAAGCTGGCAGGTGCCATTTCCTCCTTTTCCACCTACCCCTCCCAGCATAAACACAGAGCCACCTGCTGGAAGCAGCACAGCACTGACACTGGCTACCTAACTTATTTACACCAAGCTCCCTACCCCCAAAACATCATGCTTTGATGGGACTGCCCCTCTCTGTCAAGTTTGCCTGAACCCCAGTGTAGTGGCCCCCCTCCTCCAGAAGAACAGCACAAATCCCTGCCCACAACATATCTCCCAATCAGAGAGTTCTGCAGAGCTTCAGATCTCATGGAAGTGTCAGGTCTCATTTCACAAGCAGACCAGAGCACACCAAGTTAAAACCTATCACATTCAGGCCAACAATGAAACACTGCCCACAGGCAAGGAGAGCCTCTACAAATAACTGACCTGAAGAAAGAGAAGCCAGAACACAACAGCAGAGCACATGCAGACACACTAGAGATACTCCCTGAAGTGCCAGGCCCTGGGCATTACATGACCTTTTCTTCATAAGGTCATTATTTTCAGGAGCGAGAGATACAACTGGCTTCCCTAACACAGAGAAGAAGGCAAGACTTAGACAAAATGGGAAGACAGAAAAATTTACCTCAAATCAAAGAACAAGATAAGGCCACACCCAGATCTGAGTGAAACAGATATAAGTAATAAGCCTGATAGAGAATTTAAAGCAAAGATCATAAGGATAGTTACTGGCAAAGAACAAAAGACAACGGTGAGAACTTTCCCACATAGATTAAAGAGTTAAAAAAGAATCAGAGATGAGGAGTGCAATAAATATTAGAAATACCCTTGATGCAATGAACAGCAGGCTGAAAGAAGCAGAGGAATGAATTAATGATTTAGAAGACAAGGTAATAGAAAGCAATGAAGATGAACAAAACAGATAAAGAAGAAGAATGCAACAGGAGAATAGACTTAGAGAACTCAGTGACTCCATCAAGTCTAATAATATTTGCATTATAGGAGTCCCAGAAGAAGAAGAGAGAGAAAGGGGGAGACAATTTATTTCTAAGAAATAATAGCTGAAAACTTGCTTAATCTGGGGAAGGAAACAGATATCCAAATCCAGAAGGCACAGAGAACTCCCATCTAAATCAATAAAATCAGGCCCACACCAAGATATACTGTAATTAAATTTGCCAAATATAGTGATTTAAAAAAAAAGAAATCTTGAAAGCAGCAAGACAAAACATACAAGGGAAAACCCATAAGGCTAACTGGAGATTTTTCAACAGAAACTTGGCAAGCCAGAAGAAAGTGGCATGACATATTCAAAGTGCTAAATGGGAAAAAAATCTATAGCCGAGAATACTCCGTCCAGCAAGGCTATTATTCAGAGTAGAAAGAGAGATACGAGTTTCCCAGACAAATAAAAAAATTAAGGAGTTCACGACCCCCAAATACATCTAGCCCTGCAAGAGATTTAAAAGGGATTCTTTGGTGGAAATGAGAGACCAAAAGTGATAGTATAAAGGCAAGAAACATAGGGTGCTTGGGTGGCTTAGTCAGTTAAGCCTCTGACTCTAGATTTTGGCTCAGGTCAAGATCTCCGGGGTCTTCGGATCAGGTACCATGTCAGGCTCTGCACTCAGCGGGAAGTCTCCTTGAGATTCTCTCTCTCCTCCTTTTGCCCTCCCCCCTGCTCACACACTCTCTCTTTCCCTTGCTGTCTCTACATCTTTTTAAAATAATAATAAATAAATGAATAGAGGCAGGAAACATAAAAGCAATAAGAATGAATGTTTCTGTAAAAATCAGTCAAGGGACTCACACGCACACAAAAGATATAGGATATAATAATATATACCTCAACTGTGGAGAGGAAAAAAGAACAGGCTCAAACTTGAAAGACCATCAACTTAACATAGACTGCTATTTGCAGAAGAAGTTAAATATGAACCTAATGGTAACCATATAGCAAAACCACTAATAAACATGCAAATAATAAAAAGAGAGAAACCCAAATATGTCACTAAAGAAAATCAGTTAAACGTGAAAGACAAGAAAGATTCAGAGAACATCTCCAGAAGCAACCACAAAACGAGTAATAAAAAGGCAATAAATTCATATCTATCCATAATTACTTAGAATGTAAATGGACTAAACAATCCAATCAAAGGAAATAGGGTAACAGAATGGATAAAATAACAAGATCCATCTACATGCTGCCTACCAGAGACTCATTTTAGAGTGGAGAAATGGAGAAGCATTTATCATGCAAATTGATGTCAAAAGAAAGCTGGAGTAGCAATATTTACATCAGACAAACTAGACATTAAAATAAAAACTGTAACAAGACAAAAGAAAGGCACTGTATAATAATAACAGGGACAATCCAATAAGAAGATACAACAATTGTGAATATTTATACCTTTGGCATGGGAACACCCAAATATATAAGATAATAACAAACAAAAGGAACTAGTTGATAATAATACAATAAGAGTCCGGAACTTTAACACCCCACTTACAGCAATGGACAGATCATCTACACAGAAATTAAAAAGGAAACAATGGCTTTGAAAGACACAATGGACCAGATGGAATTAACAGATATATTCAGAAGAGTCCATCCAAAAATAGCAGAATGCATATCTTTTCAAGAACACATGAAACATTTTCCAGAATACATGACATATTAGGTCACAAAATGGGCCTCAACAAATACAAAAAGATTGAAGTCATCCCATGCAACTTTTCTGATCATTACACTATAAAACTAGAAGTCAACCATAAGAAAAAAAATCTGGAAAGACCTCAAATACATGGAGGTTAAATAGAATCCTATTGAACAATGAATGGAAATCAAGAAAATCAAGAAATCAAGAAATAAAATAGAAATCAAGAAATAAAATAGTATGTGAAAACAAATGAAAATGAAAACACAACAGCTCAAAACCTTTGAGATAAAGCAAAATCAGTTCTAAGAGGGAAGTTTAGAGCAATACAGGCCTACCTCAAGAAGCAAGAAAAATCTCAAATAAACAACCTAATCTTAGAGCTAAAGAAGCTAGAAAAAGAACAACAAACAAAGCCTAAAACCAGCAGAAGAAAGGAAATAATATAGGTTAAAGCAGAAAATAAATGATATATAAACAAATATATATATATACACTACATCAATGAAACCAGGAGCTTGTTCATTGAAAAACTTAACAATATTGATAAAATCTCTAGTCAGACTTATCAAAAGGAAAAGAGAAAGACCCAAATAAATAAAATCACCAAATAAATAAAAGACCTAAATAAATAAAATCACAAATGAGAAGGGAGAAACAACCAATACCAGAGAAATATAAACAATTATAAGAGAACATTATAAAGAACTATATACCAACCAATCGGACAACCTAAAAGAAATGAATAAATTCCTAGAAACATAAAAATTACCAAAATTGAGATAGGAAAAATGAAAACTTCAGCAGACCAATGACCAGCAATGAAATTGAATCAGTAATCAAAAAACTCCAACAAACAAAAGTCCAGGACCAGATGGAGTCACAGGCAAATTCTACCAAACATTTAAAAAGTTAATACCTATTCTCTCAAGCTAGTTCCAAAACTCTCAAATTCATTCAATGAGGCCAAAAATACCCTAATATCAAAACCAGATAAGGACCCTAATATCAAAACCAGATAGGTGCAAAAATTCTCAATAAAATACCAGCAAAACAAATCCAACAATACATTCAAAAAATAATTAACCACAATCAAGTGGGATTTATTTCTGTGTACAAGGGTTATTCAATATTCACAAATCAATCCATGTAATACACCACATTAATGAAAGGACAGGAACCCCATGATCATTTTAATAGATGCAGGAAAAGCATTTAACAAAGTACAACATCCATTCATGATAAAAACCTCAACAAAGTAGGTTTAGAGGGAATGTACTTCAACATAATGAAGGCCATATATGAAAAACCCACAGATGATATCATCCTAAATGGGAAATAACCGAAACTTTTCCTTGACAGCCAAGAGCAAGACAGGGATATTCACTCTCACCCCTTTTATTCAACATAGTACTGGAAGTCCTAGCTTCAGCAATCAGAAAACAAAAAGAAAGAAAAGACATCTAAGCTGGCAAGGAAGAGGTAACACACTATTTGCAGATGACATGATAGTGTGTGTAGAAACCCCAAAAGGGACCACCAAAAAAACTGCTAGAACTGGTAACATGAATTCAGTTAAGTTGCAGGATACAAAAACCAACATACAGAAATCTGTTGCATTTGCATACACCAATCATGAAGCAAGGAAAGAGAAATTAAGGAATCAATCCCATTTATAATTGCACATACATAAAATGGAATAATACTTAGCCGTAAAAAGAAGGAAGCCTTGCCACTGGCAGTGACATGAATGATGCTAGAGTGTATTATGCTGAACATTTGTCAGAGAAAGACAAATACCATGTGATTTCACTCATATATGGAATTTAAGAAACAAAACAAATGAGGAAAGGGGGGAAAAGAGAGAGAGGCAAACCAAGAAACAGACTCTTCACTATAGAGAACCACCTAACGATTAGCAGAGAGGAGATTGCTGGGGGGATAGGGAGAGCAGTTGATGGGAATGAAGAAGCGCACTCCTAATAAGCATCAGGCGATGTCTGGACATGTCGAATCACTATATTCAGTACAACTGCAACTAATATAACACTGTACATTAACTAATTAGAATTAAAAATAAAACTTAAACAAAAAAATGAGAGGGGACTTTTTCTGACTTTCCAAACTTAAGGTCCATTGCAAGGTGGGGAAGATTTATTTCCAAGTCTTTTTGTCATTCAGATACACACATCATAAGCACTTGAAGCTACCAAGGTAAGTGTCAAGAGAGGTTGTGGAGAGGCTGCTATTGTCCACCAAATATCTGTGATTTTCTTTCCTTGTGTGCTATATTGTCACAGAGAAGCAACTGTCCAGTAAGGAACTACATTTACCAGCACCTTTTACCTTGGGTGGACCTCTGAGATTCCATTTCGGTGAGTAGAAAGTGAGCTGAAGTGATATTTTTTAAACATTTCTGTCATGAGATTCTCACTCTCTGCTCTCCTACCTGCAGGCTGGATTTGAGGTTAATAGTCTCCATGCCAAGCGTTTCCTAAGCCTGTTACCTACACACTGCAGGGAGGAGAGTCCATGCTGCCACTTTGACCCGACAGGAGTGAGAAATAAATGTCTATTATGTTAAGCCACAGAGAATCTGAGCTTTATTTGTTTCAGTAGCTAACATTACATTGCTAATAAAGGAATATGAATTAGAGAGCAGCCCTCGCCCAGTAGCACTGATGGCCAAACCACAAGGCAAAACTCAACATTTGACCACACTCTTCACCAATAAAAATGTAGGTGTCTCATTAGACAGCACAATGAGAGAGCATCAGACTGCTAGGAGAAATTACCGAGAAGTCCAACTTCCAAAATGACCCAAAGTCTCCCAAAGTGACCCAAAGCTACAAATCTTGCAAGAAGCTACCAAATGTTCCCAAGTTAAAACATTTCCCAGACCAATGAGGTTCAGATAACCCTTGAATAAACATCCAAATGTCTGGGTGCTTATTTAAAAACAAAATAAATCTCTAATCCTTTTGAGGCCTTTATATTAGTAATGACTATTACTATAGTGGTTATGGGATGAAATCATCTATAACTAGAGGAGTTATAAAGCAGTAGCTATAAAATTTCCTCAGTAGAAAGGGAAGTTGTTGAGTCTTCCTCAGGCCACTTTCTCTTTGTAATTATTTCTAAATCATTACCTTATGTCAACCGTCACTACAGCAGAAACCCAATTCTTCGTGACTTTTAAAAGAGATATAGAAGAGTAGCTGTCAAAAACAATTATTGTGCTCAAGAAAGAGTGAATATCTATTTTTAGTAAGAGAAAATGTTTATGTAAAGGAAAAAGACTATACAAATTTAATAGATTTAGTACTATAATAAAGAATGATTATACAAGAATGATGTCTGCAAAATCTAGTAAAAACATGCAGCCCACTTTCCTTAGTAGACCCTGTCTCCTTATAAATGCTTAGTAAAAAGTCAAACCACTTGAAAGGAAGGATTTTACTGTCCTTCTGCGAAATCAGCTTTATGGGCCATTTGTTCAACTTGTCCTGTGTCTTGTCAGGTGTGTCTCATGTTTACCACACTTGTCAGCATCTTTTCTCACCTTTCACTCAGTTGTACCTTTTAATGCATTGACAGCTTCCTTCAGCAAATTAAATGGCCTCTTTCAGAAAAAGGAATAATTGGCTAATCAGATCATCTTATTTGCAATAACCCTAAGGAAGGAGTTTCTTAGCAGTCCCCCAGACAGTTAAAAGCATGTCCCAGGCCTATAAATGATGGTGGAGCAGAAGTCACCAGGTACTTGTCAAGCCCGTGGAGCAGAGGACTGCACACAAGGGTGGCACTTGTTGAAAGATTCTGCTTCAAGCCCTTCCCCTCCTAAGCATCCCCTTATTATTTTTTAACTAAAGCAAATTGCTTGTTTCTTTGCAAGTTAAAAACTAGTATTTTTCTTGAAGACTTTCCTAAGAGTTAACCGTTATAATGTAAAAAAGCAGCATTCTTAAAATATTTTACCAGTTTATGCACCAAGAAATATTTCAAACTTAAGCTCTATGATATTTTATTTCTAAAGCACAAGAAAAGCTCTAATTTCCTGACAATGACACATAGAACCAGACCTCTACCATTGTATTGGGTGGTCATTTATTATTTTAGGATTCCTAACTCAGCTAACAACCTCTCCAGTGTGTCCCAGAAGAATCACACCCCTTTCCTCCATCCATAGAATTACATTAAACTGACACCTATCTAGCTTCAGGGGTGGGCTGAGCAGAGAGCGCTGTAGTTCTCTAGTGATCCAAATGAGTTAAGGCAGCATTTCCCAATCTTTGTCCATGGTATGGGCCACAAAAACAAACAAACACAAAATATTATTAAACTGAATAAAAGAATGGAGATACTCTAAGCCACAGATGACTAGCCTGGTCTCTGCTGACTGCATTTCAAGGCAGAAGAGATTCAATACCTCAGCCCATGTGCAACTTATTCAAGGGCTACCTGTATTAATATAGTATCCGGTATGCTTGGCCACACCCAATGAAGCTCTAGATTAAGGGAGGCATTCACAAAACAATTCGGACCAATTTGATGGTGAGATTAAATTCTGGTTTTGGTGTCTGACTCTTGATGTCAGCTCAGGTCATGATTTCAGGGCTGTGAGATCCAGCCCTGCATCAGGCTCCACACAGGCATGGAGTCTGCTTAAGATTCTCTCTCTCCCTCTGCCTCTTCCTGCCACTCTCTCCCTCTCTAAAAAAAAAAAAAAAAAAAAAAAAAAAAAAAGGTAAAAAAGATAAATTCATGTTTTGGTGATAGGGAAAACAGAATCTCTATTTTCCTGTAGACTAGGCTGTGATAATCATGTGAACCTGCAAAAGCCGGACTGCTCTGACAGACCCGAAGATGAGGACCCTTAGGCGTGTCTTTGTGCATACAATGAAAGACATGCTCCTGATCATTTCAGGAGCCATTTTGCACTTATGCCACTTTCTGTGATATACAATTAAAGCTGTAACTGCTGTTACATACAGATAAACCTCTGTATGTACCATATTACACTCCAACATTTTTTCACCCGTTGTCTCCCCAACTAGGCTTTAAAGTTGTTGAGGGTAGGATATGTATTAGTTAGATTTGTCTGTACAGCAAAGTGCATGGCCCATATATTGAGGTATTCCATCAAGATATATGATTGTTAAAATGAATGCAAGAATGCATATTTTTAATTAAAAACTATGAATGAAATGGAATCAAGATTTTTCCAGTTGTAACCCACAGACATCTGAATGCCTTTATAAGCAAAGCCTTAAGAACTGGGTACCCTGTCCTGAGCTGCAATGTTGGTTCAACATCCACAAATCAATCAATGTGATACAACACAATAATAAAAGAAAGAACAAGAACCATATGATACTCTCAATAGCTGCTGAAAAAGCATTTGACAAAGTACAGCATCCCTTCCTGATCAAAACTCTTCAAAGTGTAGGGATAGAGGGTACATACCTCAATATCATCAAATCTATCTATGAAAAACCCACAGTAAATATCATTCTCAATGGGGAAAAACTGAGAGCTTTTCCCCTAAGGTCAGGAACATGGGATGTCCACTATCACCACTGCTATTCAACATAGTACTAGAAGTCCTAGCATAGGCAATCAGACAAGAAAAAGAAATAAAATGCATCCGAATCAACAAAGAAGAAGTCAGACTCTCACTCTTTGCAGATGATATGATACTATATGTGGAAAACCCAAAAGACACCACTCCAAAACTGCTAGAATTTATACAGGAATTCAGTAAAGTGTCAGGATATAAAATCAATGCACAGAAATCAGTTGCATTTCTATACACTAACAGCAAGACAGAAGAAAGAGAAATTAAGGAGTCAATACCATTTACAATTGCATCCCAAACCATAAGACACCTAGGAATAAATCTAACCAAAGAGGCAAGGAATCTGTACTCAGAAAACTATAAAGTACTCATGAAAGAAATTGAGGAAGACACAAAGAAAAGGAAAAACATTCCATGCTCATAGATTGGAAGAACAAATATTGGGGAAACGCATATGCTATGTAAAATAATCTACACATTTAATGCAATCCTTATCAAAATACCATCAATTTTTTTTTCAAAGAAATGGAACAATAATCCTAAAATTTATATGGAACTGGAAAAGACCCTGAATAGCCAGAGGAATGTTGAAAAAGAAAGCCAAAGTTGGTGGCATTACAATTCCAGACTTCAAGCTCTATTACAAAGCTGTAATCATCAAGACAGTATGGCACTGGCACAAAAACAGACGCATAGATCAATGGAACAAAATAGAGAGCCCAGAAATCGACCCTCAACTCTGTGGTCAACTAATCTTCAACAAAGCAGGAAAGAATGTCCAATGGAAAAAAAGACAGTCTTTTCAACAAATGGTATTGGGAAGTTTGGACAGCCACATGCAGAAGAATGAAACTGGACCATTTCCTTATACCACACTCCAAAACAGACTCAAAATGGATGAAAGACCTCAATGTGAGACAGGAATCCATCAAAATCCTTGAGGAGAACACAGGCAGCAACCTCTTCAACCTCAGCCTCAACAGCTTCTTCCTAGGAACATCGCCAAAGGTAAGGGAAGCAAGGGCAAAAATGAACTATTGGGACTTCATCAAGATCAAAAGCTTTTGCAGAGCAAAGGAAACAGTTAACGAAACCAAAAGATAACTGACAGAATGGGAGAAGATATTCGCAAATGACATATCAGATAAAAGGCTAGTATCAAAATGCTATAAAGAACTTAGCAAACTCAACACCCAAAGAACAAATAATCCAATCAAGAAATGGCAGAAGACATGAACAGACATTTCTGCAAAGAAGACATTCAGATGGCCACCAGACACATGAAAAAGTGCTCCACATCACTCAGTATCAGGAAAATACAAATCAAAACCACAATGAGATCCACCTCATACCAGTCAGAATGGCTAAAATTAACAAGTCAGGAAAGGACAGATGTTGGAGAGGATGTGGAGAAAGGGGAACCCTTCTACACTGTTGGTGGGAATACAGGCTGGTGCAACCACTCTGGAAAGCAGCATGGAGGTTCCTCAAAAAGTTGAAAATAGAGCTACCCTATGACCCAGCAATCGTACTGCTGGGTTTTTATCCTAAAGATACAAATGTAGTGATCTGAAGGGTCATGTGCATCCAAACATTTATAGCAGCAATGTCCACAATAGCCAAACTATGGAAAAACCTAGATGTCCATCAACAGATGAATGGATAAAGAAGAGGTGGTATAGATACACAATGGAATACTATGCAGCCATCAAAAGAAATGAAATCTTGCCATTTGCAATGACATGGATAGAACTAGAGGATATCATGCTGAGTGAAATAAGTCAATCAGAGAAAGACAATTATCATATGATCTCTCTGATATGAGGAATTTGAGAGGCAGTGCGGGAGGTTGTGAGGGTAAGGAAGGTAAAAAATGAAACAAGATGGGATCAGGAGGGAGACAAACCATAAGAGACTCTTAATCCCACAAACAAACTGAGGGCTGCTGGTGGGGGTGGCTAGGGATAGGGTGGCTGGATTATGGACATTGGGGAGGGTATGTGCTATGGTGAGTGCTGTGAAATGTGTAAGTCTGATGATTCATAGACCTGTACCCCTGGGGCAAATAATACATTATATGTTAATAAAAATAATTTTAAAAAAAGAATCTGGGTACCCTGGACTATAATATGTGGAGAGAAAGATAACTAGTTAAATGACTTTATTTAAAAAGTATATTGCCAAATTTATTTTTCATTTTTTTGAAGCTGTAAGTGTCCCCATCCTAGTCAAGTGGCCTCAAGGCTCAAGTAAACAAAAAAATAACAGCAACAGAAATGCTAAAATTCTTATTTTTCAGTTCTTCTTATTTATTATAGTTCTTAATTACTTATTCTATCTCCTTCCCCTATGATAGACACTATAATTGCTTCCTCCCCGTGCCCCCAAAAGAGAAATCAATTCTTATTTCCAAACCATGGAAGTGATGGGCAGATGGCCATGATGACCAAAACAAACCAGGGCACAAATCAAGCCGACTGCGTTTGATTTTTAGTCCTCCCCCTCAGCAAATCTCTAAGACTGATCTATTGCAAAATTATCATCAGGTTTGCTTTGGTGATTTTGAAGTTTATTCAAAGGGAAATCAGGATAAATTATAACTGACTTCCTTTCACAAAAAATACACTGTAGCTTCACTGAGAATTTAGGAACTGGGGTCAGATAGGAAGACTCACGTTGTTTTGAGCCAAGTGGGATTTTATTTACAGTGTTCTGAATATGTCAGTTGGACAGCAGATTAACTGGGAAAAGGGAAAGGAAAAAGATACAAGATAATTTTTCTTCTCTTTCTTTTTTAAAAATATGGAACCCTTCATGAATTTGCCTGTCCTCCTTGCACGGGGGCCATGCTAAACTCCGTATTGTTCCAACTTTAATAAATGTGCTGCTGAAGCCAGCACAAGATAATTAACATTTGTCTCTGCATGGAGAATCATAAGCTGAGCCACATAACTTTTTTCTCTTAGAACTGTACCATACATTTACTGAATTGTCTTAGACTGATCTCCACTGAAAAACATTTCAAAACACTTAGGGTTTTTTGTTTTGTTTTCTTTTAATTTTTATTTTAGAAAGATCAGGAGGACAGTCAGAGGGAGAGGGAAAGAACCTCAAGCAGACTCCCTGCTGAGCTGGGAGTCCAAAGCAGGGCTGGATATCATGACCCTGAGTTTGTGACCTGAACAGAAATCAAGAGTTGGACGCTCAACTGATTGCCCCTAAAGCCCTGGTGCCCCTAAAGCCCTTAGGTTTTTTTTTTTTTTTTCCTTTATTAACATATAATGTATTATTTGCCTCAGGGGTACAGGTCTGTGAATCATCAGGTTTATACATTTCACAGCACTCACCATAGCATATACCCACCCATATGTCCATAACCCAACCACCCTCTCCCTCCAGTCCCACCCTCCAGCAACCCTCAGTTTATTTCATGAGATTGAGTCTCTTATGGTTTGTCTCCCTCCTGATTTCATCTTATTTCATTTTTCCCCTCCCTAAACCCCAGACCCCCCTCGACACCCCCTCTCAAATTCCTCATATCAGAGAGATCATATAATTTTTTTTCTCTGATTGACTTATTTCACTTAGCATAATACCCTCTAGTTCCATCCACGTCATTGCAAATGGCAAGATTTTGTTTTTTTGATAAGCCCTTAGGTTTTAATGCTTCAGTAAAGGTGCGTCAAGCCCGGACTCTGTCATCCTCTAGTCTTCTCCTTGAAAAGAGAATCTCCTGCTGAGTTAGTTAATGAGTAAGTCTCTGCCTTAATTACAAAGAAACCACAAGAAAGGTTTTCCCTCCTCTGCTTCCCACTCTACAAGAATAGGACTCATAATGAAATGAGTATTAGATAGACAGTGAAAAACCCTAACTTCTAGTCTCTTCCCTATCAAAGTAGCTAAAATATCTTCCTTTTATCCTTCTATTGAAGTCTTTTAACCTCAGTTTATATTTCAATAAAACAATGGTGTGCCTCAAAGTCTACTTTTCAACAATTCAGTGGTTCTATAGCACTGGTACAAAGGAGTTGAGAACATCTGAGACTATGGTGTATGTTATTAGTTACTTCTGGAAAGTTGAGAAGTCTCCTAATTGAGGTTTATTTTAATGCTATACTGGTACATATCCTGGACCTATTGCCATGAGAGATATGCTCTTATTAGGGGCATGAAATGGTGATGAATCAAGGAAAAAGCACTTGATTTTACTAACTTATATGTGCAAAAACCCTAATATACAATTTATTTGCCAAGTCCTGGTAAAGCATCTCCCAAGTTCTTACTAAATTACCTTGTAGGGGCGCCTGGATGGCTCAGTGGGTTAAAGCCTCTGCCTTCAGCTCAGGTCAAGATCTCAGGGTCCTGGGATCGAGCCCCGCATCAGGCTCTCTGCTCAGTGGGGAGCCTGCTTCCTCCTCTCTCTCTCTCTCTCTCTCTCTGCCTGCCTCTCTGCCTGCTTGTGATCTCTGTCAAATGAATAAATAAAATCTTTTAAAAAGAATAAAATGAAAAAAATAAATTACCTTTGTATACTAGGAAATTAAAGAAATTAATCAAAGCCTAGGACTACCAATCAAATATTTGCCAGATTATAAGAGCAATTTCTACCTATGGTAAGCCTGATAGAACTAGTGTGAACAATAATAATAATATGCCCCCCTGAGATAGAAATGACAATACTATCAAAAAGAGACTAAAAAGAAATTAATAGAGATTAAATGAGAGTGACTGAGATGAGAAGAGATCATAAGGAAACAAAAAATGCAATATTCAAAAAGGAGAAAGGATAGTCTCTTCAATAAATGGTGGCAGGAAAACTGAACAGCCACATGCAGAAGAATGAAATAGGAACTCTATCTTACACCATACACAAAAATCAATTAAAAATGGATTTAAAACTTGAATTTAAGACCTAAAATCATAAAAATTCTAGAAGAAAACATAAAGGGTAAGTCCCATGAGATCAGTTTTGGCAGTGATTTTTAGATATGACACCAAAAGTGAAGATGACAAAAGCAAAAATAAATAAGTGGAACTACATCAAAGTTAAAAGCTCCTATACAGCAAAGGAAATCATCAACAAAATAAACAGGTGGCCTATGGAATGAGAGAAAATGGGTACAAATCATATATCTGATAAAGAGTTAATATCTAAATACATAAAGAATTCATACAACTCAATGCCCCCAAAAAACCAAGTTGATTTTAAAAATAAGCAGAGGATCTGAATAGACATTTTTCTATAGAAGACATACAAATGGCCAACAGGTACATAAAAATGTGTTCAACATCACTAATCATTGGGAAAATGCAAATCAAAACCACAGTGAACTATCACTTCACATGTGTTAGGATGGCTATCATAAAAACGACAGGAGATAGTAAGTTGTCAAGGATGTGGAGAAAGGGGAAGTCTTATGCACTGTTGATGGGAAGGTAAATGTTATAGCTCTATGGAAAACAATATGATGGTTCCTCAAAAGATTAAAAATAAAACTATCAGACAATCCAAGAGTCCCATTTCTGAGTACTTACCCAAAGTAAATGAAAACAGGATCTCAATGAGATTTCTGCATTCCCATGTTCATTGCAGCATTATTTATTACAGCCAAACTGTGGAAACAAGTTCAGTGTCCATTAATGGATGAATAGATAATATATTTACAAATGTTTATGTATATAGATACACAATTGGATATTTTTCAGCCTGAAAAAAGAAGGAAATCCTGCTATTTGTGACAACACTGATGAAACTTGAAGCTACAACGCTAAGTGAAATAAGTCAGAGAAAGACAACTACTATATAATATCACATACATGTGGAATCTAAATAAAGCTGAACTCATAAAACAGAGACTAGAATGGTGCTTATCGGGGGTTCTGGGGAGTGAATGGGGAGAGGGGAGATGTTGGTCCGAGAATACAAATTTCCAGCTTTAAGAGGACTAAGTTCTGGGTACCTAATCTCAGCATAGTGATTATCACTAATAATACTGTGTTATATACTTGAAAGTTGCTGAGAGTAAATCTTAAATGTTCTCAGCATAAAAACAAAACAGTAATTATGTGAAGTGATGCAGGTGTTAGTTAATGCTATGATAGTAATAATTTTGAAATACATAAGTGTATCAAGTCAACATATTGTAAACCTTAAACTTATAGAATGTTGTATGTCAACTGTGTCTCTCTAAAGCTGGGGAAAAAAAAAGCCAAAAATGCAATATTCAAATAAAATGTGTATCGGAGACCAATTTTTTTTGTAAAAAACTGAATTAATGACATAGAAGACAAAATTGAAAAGTCTTTCTAAAATACAGAGAAAAAGTTTTAATTTTGAAGATTAAGAGAAAAATTCTCAAGCACCTAGAAGAAATAAAATTATAAGCTATCTATAAAGAAATAAAAATTGGTGGAGAGTCATACAATTTATCTGAGGGACAATCCAATTTAAACTGGAAAATCTCCCAAAGCCTCTGAGATGTGGCAGAATTGGAGTGAAGGGTGTGTGTGGTGTTAAAATAAGGTGAAAGATGGAAGAAAGCTTTTTAAGGAGTAGTTAATTCCCTAAAGCCTGAAATACTTTCTCCTAGCCCATCACTTTAGGTGGCTACTCTTTCTGTATCCTTGAAGAAATCCCAAGTTTTGTTGGTTTTTTTTTTTTAAAGATTTTTTATTTACACTTAACCAAGGGAGCCACCCAGGCACTCCAAGAAATCTCAAGTTTCCTTCTGGAGAAGGTAAAAGAGAAATTAGCTGGAAAAGAAGATTCCAAGCATAAACACCTGAGTACCTAATGAAAATACAGAATTACATGACACACAAACCATCATTAGCTCTCCTAGTTCACCCTGCAATGAAGTTTGAAGCTGGCACTCTCATTCGTATGTCTACTACTTCCAATCACTTTTTACTCCTCCTTTCTTGATCACAACCAGAGATCCCAGAACTGCCACCTGAGAAAATCTTCTCCTTTATGAGGTAGAGACCAAAGGAGTAAAAAAAGTTTGGAATGAGTGGAAACTAGGCAGACATATTTTTAAAAGATAGCATGCTAAAAAGAAATCATCAGTGATATCAGCAGAGAGATAAGACAATAAATTATACCCATGAAGCAAGATGTACATCCCCCAAGGAAAAAAATATTTAGAGAACAAAAACAAGTTCTTAAAATGTTAAGCATCATAGGTAATATATTTTGAATAAAATGTATAAACAAAATAAAATAAATTTTAAGATTTAAAAATAAACAAAGATCATAAAATAAGAAAATTAACACATCATATAGAGCAAAATAACAACAAAGATGAAACATAGGAGAGAAAGATAAGAAAATTGGAAGGCCATTCTAAGAAGATCAGCACCTGAATAATAGGGGTTGCAAAGAGAGCAAAGGAACGTAGAAAAATGGAGTGATGGGAGGAAGAAAATCATTAACAAAATCTTTTATTAGGCATCTGGGTGGCTCAGTTGTTCAGCCTCTGCCTTTGGCTCAGGTCATGATCCCAGGGTTCTGGGATCAAACTCTGCATAGGGGGTCCCTGCTCAGCGCGAAGCCTGCTCCTCCCACTCCTACTCCCCCTACTTGTGTTCCCTCTCTCTTTCTCTCTCTTGCTCTCTCTCTCTCTATCAAATAAATGAATAAAATCTTAAAAAAAAAAAACGGATTCAGAGACATGAGTTTCTAAATGAAAGGGTCTACTTAGTGTCCAACACAATGTAAGCAAGCAGACCCACAGTAAAGCACATTACTATAACATTGTACAAAAATGCAGACAAAGAAAAAAACTTAATAGCTTCTAAAGTAAAAAAATAAAACAACAACAGCAATGAAAGCAAACAAAAAGCAGGTTGAATACAAAGAATTAGGAATGATAATGCTTTCTATCCTCTAACACCACCACCAGGAACTAACCACACACGCATACCAATGCTTTAAAAATACTGAAGAAAAATTATTTTCAATCCAGATTCCTATACTCATACAAAACAACAAGCAAATACAGGAAGATTGGAATAAAGACATTTTAAGACATAAGTTGTCTTTGAAAGGTTATCTCTCATCTCCTGTTCCCAGGAAGCATAGGCGAGATGCCCTACCAAAATGAAGTTGACCATGAAAGAGAAAAAATGAGCAACAGTAAACATGGTCCAGCACAAGAAAGAGAGGTGAGGGAAGGGAATGCCCTGGATGATTATTATTCCCTGGAGGGAAAACCTAGTCCAGATTGCATGACAAAACTACCCTCTGGCACATGTGCTGACATTCAAGCAAGTGAAAGTCAAAATTCCCCTCTGTTATTGAAGCAATTCATATTAGTCATGGCCTATATTTGAGATAAAATGGTGGAGAATAACGAATGTTCTTGGGGCGCCTGGGTGGCTCAGTGGGTTAAGCCGCTGCCTTCGGCTCAGGTCATGATCTTGGAGTCCTGGGATTGAGTCCCGCATTGGGCTCTCTGCTCAGCAGGGAGCCTGCTTCCTCCTGTCTCTCTCTGCCTGCCTCTCTGCCTGCTTGTGATCTCTCTCTGTCAAATAAATAAATAAAATCTTTAAAAAAAAATAAAAATAAAAAGAATGTTCTTAATGTGAATGGTTGCAATGATGCCTGCTATCTCTCCTTTAACCAACAACTTGGCAGAAAATTTTGATCCCCCAAAACGACAACACAGAAGAAAATACAAATCTTCCCATTGAATGAAATTTTCTTACATAGCATACCTCATCAAATTTAGGAAACTGTCAATTGCAATTTACAAATTATATAAAGAGGAAGGACAAACCACCAAGACTGAGAATCAACAAACTGCTACATCCTCACTAAAGGTAAATGAAAACCCACCATGTAGAGAGATAGGAGGGAAACTAGCATCTCTCAAACTTGACAATACTTGGAGAAAGGAAAATAATCTCCCCCTTGGAATTTGAACCATAAACCAATACTCACACGGGTTTGTGGATTGAATTCACATTATAACACGGTTGAAAAAACAGAAGGGTTATAACCTAGATCATTTAACTTGGGGTAGTTTCAGGTTGGTAGGACCTCAGGTGATTGACAGAAGCAAATGCAGATCTTCTCCAGAGGACTCAATTTTGAGAACCCTGGATTCTAAAATGTATCCCAATTTCACATTTAAAAAAATGGAAAAAAAAAAAGATGTGCCTTAGAACTCATGACACAATGTATATAAATGCTCGTAAATGCATAGAATGTCTCAGAAAGCATGCACAACTAGGTCAGAATGGTTGTTTCTGGTGAGAGGAATGAGTTAGTTTGCTTAGGAGAAGGGAAATGTGGGTAGTTATTCTTATCTTTTTCCCTTTTATTGGTTTCTATGCCACTTTAACAAATTTACCACAAAATTTGGGGTTTAAAGCAGCACATGTTTATAACCTTGGAATTCTGTAGGTCCGAAGTCTGACAAAAGTCTCACGGAGCAAAGAGCAAGGCTACAGGAAGGCATATGTCTCTGCAGGCTCCAGGGGAAAATCCATTTCCTTGCCTTTTCCTGCTTCCAAAGGTCACATGAATTGCTTGGCTTTTGGTACCCTTTCTAGCATCAGCACATCTCTCTACTCTTCCATCCGTCTTCATGTCTTCTCTAACCAGAGCCAGGAAATGCTCTCCTATTTAAAGATTTATGTGATTAGATTAGGCCCAACCACATAATCCAGGATATTCTCCCCATCTCAAAGTCCTTAACCTTAATCCTATCTGGAAAATCCTTTTTTCCAGGTAAGGCAGTATATTCATAGGTGCTGGAGATAAGAATGTGGACATTTTTTTTTTCTTGGAAGGGTGGGTAATCCTGCCTACTCTGTTTTTCCTTTGAATTCAGTAGTGTGTGGTATATTACCTACTCAAGAATTGAAAAAAAATAAAAGATATTCCCCCAAAAAAGAAATTTTAAATGCCCTCTGATCTTGCAATTCCAGTTCTAGGATTTTATAGATATATTAGCAATGTGAAAAAGAGGTGGATGTATGAGGTTATTCACAGCAAAATTATAGTATCAAAAGACTGAAAAGAACCTAAGCAAAACACCCATGGAATAGTGAAATAAATGTTACCTGCATACATAATGGAATTCTATGCAGCCATCTAAAAGAATGAAGAAACTCACTATGTACTACTGATATGTAACAATCTACAAAGTTAGTTTTTTTTTTTTTTTTTTTTGAGAGAGAGAGAGAATGCTAGTGGAAGTAGTGGGGGTGGGGGGGCAGAGGGAGATGGAAAGAAAGAATCTTAAACATGGAGCTCCAATATGGGGCTCGATCTCATGACTCTGAGATCATGACCTGAGCCAAAATCAGGAGTTGGGCCATTAACTGACTGAGCCACCCAGGTGCCCCCAAAGTTAATTGTTAAGTAAAATAGGCAAGGCACAGAAATAGTATATGTGCCTGTGTGTATACATATGTACAAAAAATGTATGTCTTTGTATGCTTGCTTATATGGTCATAAATTACCTCTGAAAAGATACACAGGAAAATGATTAACAGTTACTTCTGAAAGGGAAAGACTAGGCCCAGATGATAGTAATAGAAGGAAGGTTTTTCACTATATATCATTGTGTACATTTTGGATTTTGTGCCATTTGAATGTATTGCTCATTAAAAATACTTCAATTTAAAATTTAAAAAAGACAAAAACACTCATATTAGTCTTTAAAACAAGATCCAACTTTCAATTATTTAAAACAATCATATTTTAACAATAAACACAAATAGTTACCACAAAAATCATACTAGTGTATTTATGAGACTTAAAAAAAAACCAAAAAACAAAAAAACAGGGTGTGCCTGGGTGGCTCAGACAGGCATCTGACTCTTGATTGGGCTCAGGTCATGATCTCAGGGTTCTGAGATCAGCCCTGCATCAGGCTCTGTGTGCAGTTTGAAGTCTGCTTATCCCTCTCCCTCTGCTGCTCCCCAGGCTCTCTCTCTCTTATAAATAAATAAAATCTTAAATAAATAAATAAATCCAAGAGTACTGAAAGACAATATTAAATCATAGTAGAATTTAAGGCCAAATCCAAAAATTGAGAATGCAAGAGTTTTTCATATTGTTAAAGGTACAACCCTCAAGGAAATTGTGAATCAGGAAACAACGTGTTGAGCAATAAAGCACTGTATGTGTGCCTTTATGGATCATACAGGTCTTTATCCACAAAACAAAAAATGTTTGAAAATAAGGAAATTTTTTAAAAAATGAAAATAAGGAAAAATTGACAAGCATAGCATTGTTGAGAGGCCTGAAACTTCTAAACCCCCTGCCGAACAAACAAAGGAGTCAAATTTAAATTTAGAAAACTATAATAAATAGACAAGACTTATTTTAAACCATTTCCAAGAATGTTCTTACCCCCTGAACTTGGAGGGGGGGAAGTTCTATAGAATAGAACTTCCTTCACAAACTGTACTATTGCATAACTGAGAATATTTTCTAATTCACACTGAGAACCACAGTGTACCTGACAGCCCTTGGAAAGCCCCAACTTTTTTGAAGTCAGGATATTGAGTGGACAACTACATCTATTGATTTCCTAGTTACCCTTTCCTTGTCCTCTAGTTTTATAACACATGAAGTTCAAATTCATGCCTCAGGAAAATTGAAAAAAAATTCTGTTATGTAACTTCAGGGTCACTCATAAATGTCAATACTATAAATATTGAAAATAAGTTTGCCAAGAATCTGGTGAGTATGGAAATTGTATGCTACAAATAGTGAATACATGTGCAGGACAGAAGAAAAATCTTAAATAAATGGTCTGAAGTGGAATTTGCAGTTTTTCTCTTCTGGTCACAATGCAATAAAGAATAAAACTAAAGCTAAAAAGTAATAAAAGCGAGAATACTTTTAGGAAACTTAAGGAGATAGGGTCCAGCTGATTTTAAAAACAAAGACATGGTTTAAAAATCTTTCATGGTTAAAAGAAAAATAATGAACTCAAATAAATTAGTATTCAATTTTAGAAATTTTAAAATCATAAGCAATCTTCAGAGAAGTAGGACAATAGGAATAATAAAGAAAATACTAATAAATTATAAAGCAGAAATGTGTATAAAGTGTTTAAAGTAAACTAATAAAATGCCAAATAAAATCAAGAAAGAAAGCCCAAACTAAATTGAAAATGAGGAAAAGATTCATATGTTTATATCATTAAGTTAGAATGAGTAAAGAGACTATGTGTATAAAATTTATATTTTTACACAATGTACAGAATACCATGTGGACAAAGCCTGAGAAGATATTCTTTCTGCTTATTTAGGAAAACAATTCATTTAAACATAAAATGTAATAGACAATTTAAGTCACTATTAAAGCAACACATATGTGTTGCCATACTTGGTCGCATTTGAGTTGGGAAAAAATAGAGATACCTCCCTTAGGGTGATCAGGGAGCATCACTGTCCAGGCCAGAGATGAAGTGGGACATATATGAAAGAGTAAGTGGGAACCAGTGGAAATCATGGATTCTAAAGCTTCCATTCTACTTTCTCTGACTCAACTTCAGAGCCGAGGGTTCAAGGGAAGCCATTACTGTCTCAGCTCAGCTATTGCTTAGCTAGCCTCCATTTGAAGTTTTAAGCAAGAATTATCTCAGATTCCTCCTCCTGCCTCTTTTCCACTCTGAACAATAAGAAAAATGAGGATTTGTGGAAAAGATCAGAAAATACTTGGGATGCCTCCCTTTCACCCGACATACACATACATACTATTTACTGGGAAGGCTGACTGGAAAGAAGCTGGGGAAGGAAGTTATTGGTGTACTTGAATTTGTCTTCAAAAGTCTGAATTTAGCAATCCAAACCTAAGGGTTCAAAAGTTTTATAAAGTGTACCTCATAGGCTAACTTGTGTCCAACCATTTGACTAAAGCTTACTAGGAGTCCTGACATTCAAGCCAAAGGTGAGAAAAATGTGAGGAAGGACTCTAATAAATATTGCGTGCCTTTCCAGACAGAATTTTAATTATTTTTCATACATTATCTCATTTAATTCTCAAGAAAATACTTAGGTTCACTTGACAATCGAAAAATGTATGTTAGAATGTATTTAAATAATTTGCCTGAGTGTCCAAAGGTAGACAGACTAGAAATTCTTCCAGTTCTAATTCCAAATCCTGTATTTTTCCTTCTTGAATCAATTTCATAATTATTGTCATTTTAAAAAGTGTGTTTCTCTTGCCATCTATCTTCTCTCTTTTTCCTAAAGGAGATTTTTTTTATGTATTTATTTTTTCATTCTATAGACCTTGATTTAGATACTTAGCCTCTTCTGATAATCTCTCCTTTATCTCTCAGCTGTTTCTAAGATTTATTTCCTATTAGAAAAACAGAGACCTGGGGCGCCTGGGTGGCTCAGTGGGTTAAAGCCGCTGCCTTTGGCTCGGGTCATGGTCCCAGGGTCCTGGGATCGAGCCCCACGTCGGGCTCTCTGCTCACCAGGGAGCCTGCTTCCTCCCCTCTCTCTCTGCCTGCCTCTCTGCCTACTTGTGATCTCTGTCTGTAAAATGAATAAATAAAATCTTTAAAAAAAAAAAAAAAAAGAAAAGCAGAGACCAATGTCAGAGGGCTTCTGTGTTGCACACTGCTAATTCCTGGAGGGAAATGATTATTGAGTTCCTTTGTGATGCATTTCACATCTGTCTGTAGAAGTAAATCTCTAGTAATTCTTGTTTTTAACGGTCTTTCTTTAAACAAATGGTGTTTTATTCTGTTTCCTCTTTCTTGAGTTTTAATGACCACATCCTTCAAGAGACCAATGTAGAATAATGCTCTAGCTTCCATTTTCCTGTCTAATGCCAACCTCCCTGCCTTGTCTTCAGCTCTGCAGAAAATGTGATGTGTTATCTCCAAATTCTAAAGCCTCAAATATCTCCACATAGAGAGTATACACGATAAGGGATGGATGATGGATGGGCAGGAAAGATGGATGGATGGATGGATGGATGGATGGGTGGATCTAGTACACGCTCAAAACTACTGTTGACTATTCCGAAGATGAAGGCATTCATAATAATTTAACCACTACAAAAATTGGGTATCAATGCAAAAAAATACTATAAATTATATTTTCTTTTCCTTCGAGTGTGGAAAATACATGGACTTCTAAATATATTGTGATAAATGACATGGAAATAAGATATATTGAGACATGGGTTCTATTTTCAGTGTGCTATGTGCATGGAAATTTTTAACTGTAGTAAGTAATCTTACTAACATAACTAAAATTAAAAACATAGATATTATGAGTAAGTTTGGCTCTATAAGCAGTGTCTTTTCTGTTTGGATGAAGTGTTCCCTCCATTAAGGTAAAAAGACAAGAATCTCTTTTTCAAGGCATGCTTTGAAAATTATTTCCTCAACAGCTTTGGTACAGGTGTTAACAGGAAAAAGAACATAGCTGGAAGCAATTCTCAAGTGAACACCAAAGGTGTAACAGGACTCTTGGTAAAACATGGTCTTGATCCGGAGGCAGGAAGGCACGTATGAATCATCAGAACTGCAGGAGAGATAATTGGATTTTGCTCATTAGGTTGCTAAAAAGTGATATCATCAGACAGGCCAGTCTACGATGCTAAAGCATTCACAGTTATCTCATTGTAAAATACATAAAAATTTTTTTCTCAAGTATTTGTGGTACTAAACTAAAATCAGCAAATTATATTAAAAATTTCCATCTATTTACAGTAACAACTGAAAGCAATTCAAGTTTTAGAAAAACCATATGTAATTGTGAAATGATGCATCAGGGAATTCAACATCTAAAATGATGTTAATTGTATTTAGTGTGGTTTTCCCAAGAAGCTGGGATGTGGAGAATTCTAAATATAAACATAGAATAAATGTTTATATTTTGGGGTTTACTGTAATGAAAAACAATGGAAATCAGTATAGCATCTCTGATAATGTCATAGCATCTGTGATATTAAAATTCATAAACCTGATGAAATTGGCAGTATTTGGCCATTTTTTACCTACAATAAAGGCAATTTCCATAGTAGCTTAATATATCCCATAATGGAATTTACAAATTCAGAAAATGAGATACACACTGACTTCTGAAAAAATATATTAGGTTATTTCCATATTTGGTAGAAATTGTATATCCTCTTGCCTGTACCCAACACCCATGGAGGGACTAGATGAGAATAAACCTGTCATCCTATGACAAGACAGGATAAGAGTCAAAGCATTTCATCAACTCCAAAAGAAAAAGAGTCATGGGTAGAAATAGAGAACAGGAAGAAGTGGAATAAGAAAAACAGAGGACAAGAGTTTCTATAGAATTAACTGCATCTTTTTAAAAATAACCATAAGAAGGGAAGAACTCAGGAGTGGTGGTGATAATAAGATTTAAGGGAAACTCCAGGGGAAGTCAAAATCTTTGAAAAAAAATGGGGAACATTCAACATCAAACCTAAACTCGTGGGTAAGTGATTCTTTTTAAACTCTTCTCTGCTAGTTCCTAGAGGTTTTTAGGATTGTGATTTAAGATCATTATTTCTTTATAAGCCCCATGAGAGTAAAATCTCATGGAGCTGGAGAACCAGAGGGCCTGGGGATAGCTGTGTGCCCTCTCATCCCAGCTCATGTGGAAGAGACCTGGATGCTGTGAGCCATTTGACAGAACACCATGAAATTATGGAATTATTAAGTCAAGTTATTACTAAACTTAAATAAACTAAATGGGTGTCTGTGCTGAATCAAACACTGCTTTAGATTTGAATGTAGTGAAATGAAAAAAGTTATTAAAAAAAGGAAAATTTTAAAAATAAGTTTATTTTTTATATTTTCTCTTTAAAAATTGTCCTTTATTTGACTTTCACAGTAAGATAACTTGACCTGGTTTATGAAATACGACAGATCTATGGCCTCTGGGTTCCAGAAAAATAATGCCAAAAAAACCTCCTTCAAAGGATTGCATGAACATATAAAATAATGATTTGTTCAAAAACGGCTTTTCTGTCTTTAATTTCCTGTCATAGGTTTTGTTTAGGGTTTTGCCATTTTCGTTTCAATCAGAAAGAAGATCCCTCTCTGAAAATAGTCCCCTATTAATAAGGTTCTGAGTTCTAAACAAATATTCATCAGAGAGATATTTTGATAGCTAACTGTGGGACCAAAAAAGAAGTCTCCCTTGTGATGTATCTCTTCCGCTTTCGAAGCTTAAATTGGATAAAAGGGTTTATTTAACTTAGAGGTTCCATATCATTTTCTTCTCTCGTCTTTTCCTAATTTATAACCCTGCTCTGAAAAGCTGGCGGCTCAACTTGCTATTTTTAATGTGAGGGAAACTAAACAAAAGCCCTTACAGTACTGCTCAAATATCTGAAGTATTAAACAAAAGTCTATTGACACAGAAAAGTGACCAACCAACTGCTAATGATTTTCCTATAATTTCCGTATTTTTATCCTCTTTTTCCGAAAACACTAGCCAAATTCCAGGGGATGTTTTGGTTTTCTCACTCGGGCCCCTCCACCAGCCCCAACGTGCAGCTGCAGCTCATTTACGACAGGAGTGTCTACACAACCTCTCCGGCCCTGAGAACAGGCGGTGCTTCCATGACTCTTCTGGAACTGGTTTAACCAATCTGTGATAAAGGAGGCTTCTCAAGGTGGCTGTAAGAGAAGAAAATGGTAGTCATTTGAAGCAGAAAAGGAATTGTGTTCAGGTGGACAATTCCATGAGACCAGAGAGCAAAATCCTCTCCCTACCCCTGTCCAGCTGAGGGGTAGTACTGGCTGATGGAGCAAACCATCTGCCCTGTGAGTCTAGTCAAACACGTGACAAAGCAGAAGAATCTCATCCTCACGGTCAGAAGGTAATCGTGCTACAGTGTTTTGAAATAGGCACCAAGAGACCTTGATTTGGCAGACGTATATAATCCCTCTTGTTTCTCCTTAAGAAATCTCAGTAGAATCCCCCCTCTTGCCTTGAGGCGAACTCTCTTTTTACCTTCCTTCAAGTGTCTTACATATCATGTTTAAATGTTTTCTTTTCCCCAGTTCTACTCAGGAACATTAAATGTCTCTCTGTGTGGATAATGGACTACATTTCAATGCACTGTCTAGAAACGAAAAGCAAAACACCAAAGCAGTGTATAGGATATGTTGAAACTGCAGCCATTATCACACTATTCTTACCTGAGTGTGGACAAGACCCTCTCTGTACCACTGTTTTGTCCACATTGTTATTAGGCTAAATCACTATTTTCAATATGGTGAATGGAATGGAGAAGAGGAAGTCTGTGAGCACAGTAGCACCCCCAACACAGCCCTTATAATCTAACAGGAACCAAGTCACATGAATAGTATTGGGCTGCAGTAGCACGGGGCTCTGGTACAGCTTTTATGACCTATGTTTGCAAGCCTGTGGAGTATAGTCATGTTAATGGCAAACACTTGGTGCCCTCAGAGAAATTTCACATTAATAAAACCTGCAAAGCACAGTTCTATTCCTTTGAAGTTGCTACTAAACATGTAATATTAGCTTGTGAGGCATTAGATGAGGAAATGAGCTCGATAAGGACTCCTGCAGTAATAGCTCTAAATTGATTATTTCCTTCCCAAAATAAACTTGCCAGGCAGCCCTGTGGGCTTACTTCCGAAGACTCGCTCTGCCCAGGAATCTTATCGCAAGGAAACGAACAGCAAAATCCCAGACACGCTGTGATAAGGCACATTCACTAAATATTAATACATTTATGAGATTCAGTCTTTTCTAAATGAGCCTAAGATCTCTTTAATGTTGCCGTGAATTAAATATTCATTAACTACCTTCTGAACAAGGGAGGAAAAAAGAACAATGTCTTGTAATGTTACATAGTCAAGCACAATAAATCCCTCTTTAAGGAAGGAACGCAAATTCAGCTTGTATGTATTATAGTATGAAAAACTTTATGTATAGATGTCATATAAAAAGGAATGTAAAGAAGGATATTTCAAAACACATCCATAGAACACATCCTCTAATTTAACACTAGTTTATTTGGGTGTCATTCATCTGCACCTTCTGTTTGAAATCCAAGGCAAAAAGTCACATTTGCTGTTAATAATACATTTTTAAAACTCTGGCCTCTACTTACTAGATCTCACCACTGCCACCTGATCATGGCAATCGGAAACATCTGTAGATTGCCAAATGGGAGCCAAAATCTACCCAGGGGAAGAAACTGCTGCGGGAGGAGCTGTGGCCAAGGACTCCCCTTCAAAAGACAAATTGCCCTTGCCAGCTGATCTTTAAGATGGTCTCCAAAGCACAAAACATGTCCCCTTCCTAGAAGGTCTCCATCAACAACTGATAATTTTGAGGGGAATACATGTAAGTATCCTGCACAAGATAATATGTAGGATACATCTATATAAAACCAGGCTATACTCTGATATTTCATTCATATAATTGTAGGTTAAATGTTGCCCGTAATGAGACTCCTTTACAAACACATCTGTTCCTCCTAACATCATAGAGGTAGTCAAGGTTATGTTATCATCCTCATTTTATAGATGTGCAAAATTGTTTAGCCCAATCAGCAGAGCCAGTAAGTGATACTAAGTGATACTAAAATACTAAGTGATACTAAAACCCAGAATTTCTAACAGTCCATTCAAGCCTTTTAAAGTTGTGGTACCAAACAGCAGAAATTAAATTTACCTTCATGAGAATATTCATTTAACAAATATTAACTTAACAACTATTATGTGCCAGTTCACTATTATCAGTGAGTAAAACGTACTAAAATTTCTGTCTCCATGAAGCTTTCATACTAATGTATAAAACAAAAAAATAAGTAAAACGTAGAGCATGTTAGACTCTACTAAGGACTCGGGAGAAAACTAAACGAGGAATAAGAGCTACGAAATTTAGATAGAGTAGTGGAGAAACGTGTCACGGAGAAAGTCATGTTGAATATCCACAGAAAGGAATTTCCAGGAAAAGACAAAAGCAAGTACAAAGTTGTGAGATCTGAGCAAGTGCGGCTGCTCAACAGGAAGGAGCGGGGAAGGTGGGGTGGGGATGGACTGAACAGTCAGAAAAGAACAGTAGGCAGAGGGCAGAAGGACGATGATGATGATGACAACGTATGCGCGGTGTGTAAGAGACTCAGTAATGACGCAGCCCACACTGGGGTTGATGCTTTCATGGTCTCTCTTTTTTTTTTTTTTAAGATTTTTTTTTTTTTTTAAGATTTTATTTATTTATTTGTCAGAGAGAGAGGAGCGAGAGTGAGCACAGGCAGACAGAGTGGCAGGCAGAGGCAGAGGGAGAAGCAGGCTCCCTGCCAAGCAAGGAGCCGGATGTGGGACTCGATCCCAGGATACCGGGATCATGACCCGAGCTGAAGGCAGCTGCTTAACCAACTGAGCCACCCAGGCGTCCCTCATGGTCTCTTTTGCTACGGATTTTCCATGTTACTTCTGCATTGTTCTTAATTAATCTGAATGTTATTCTGTGAGAAATGTTTTCATCAGACCAATTAAAGGGACACTTAATTCAGAAATCCTGGTAATGCAGAGCTGTCCTTTTTTCCCACCACACAGAGAGCTTTCATTGAAATCATTTCTAGCTTAATGCAATTATTTTTAAAGTTCCCTGGAATTAATGTTTTTACAAACTAATTTTCAAATATGTGTTATTAACATTATTTTTATTGAATTTTATCTGTATGTTGAATGATAAATTTCTTGTCTGTATTCTGGTCCTGCATTCCATTTGCCTAAAGTTTCTGACTTCAATGATGTTTACAGTACCTCACAATTTAATATCATTTGTTAAGTTGATTTATGTGCTGCCTTATCTTCAACTAATTCTAATAATAATTTTACATAATTTAGTCTCTACAAATAGGTCTCCATATTCTCTTGAAACATCTGTCACTAGTTACTCTATTTTTAAGTACCATGAACCCTTAATTAATATTAATCAACATGATCACATTGTATATGCTAGTCCCAGAAATGTTTGAACATATAGTACAAATAAAATGTTGTGAGGCGCTATCTCATACTCTTCTAAAATACATACATAGAAAGACTTTGGGGAAGAGAAATTTGTTTAGAAGGCTCATCTGCAATCTGGAAATTAATATAATCCTTACTTCTCACTATTGTTTGACCAAAATTTGGTCAATTAATAAGCTAATTATATTTAATAGTTCATATTATGAAAGAAAGTAGAGACCTTTTATCTTCCTTGGGGAGTTCACAATATTTGCTTTGAAAAAGTGCTAGAAAAACCTACATGGAATTGAGGGTAAGAATTCAAGGGAACCCTCAAGCACCAAAATGATCTCTGGACTACTTTGCTTCAGGCAAGTAAAGGAAATATCTGCAAAGGGAAGGAAAGAGAAAGAAAAGACAAAGGGAAGTTGAGGAACCTGTACAATAGAAAACAGTGAGCCAAGGAGCCAGGGAAATCCAACATAGGGCTGCCAACCAGTGTTTTAGTAATATTTTCTTTTATTTCTTTAATGAAGAGTGATTGAACATTTTAACACGAGTCAGGGACTATTCAAGGTTTGGTTACACAGAAATGAACAAAGAAGTAAATACCCCTCTTCAAGAAGCTTTCACTCTTCTAAGGAAGTCAGACAATAAACTAAAGAAATGGATGTAGAATACATACATACAAACAGACATAAATGGCAGATGGATAGATAGAGGGTTTCAGCATTAGGTATAAGAAAAATGCTAAGGACACAAATTTAAGCACAGGAGAGGATAGGGAATATAGGGCCAAGTGTGGCAAATATAAGCAAGTTTTTCAGGAAAGATCTCACTGAGAAAACTACATTTTAGAAAAAAAAAGATGATGCAGGTGAAGGAGATGGGTTGATAGTATCTGAGGAAAAGCCTTTAGGCAGAGAAGGCAGATGTGTAAAGGTTCCAAAGATGGAATGTGCTGGTGTATGTCAGGAGTCATGAGAAGTCTGAACAGGCTGGAAATGCTGGAGCAGAGCAAAGGGGTCAGAGGGGTAATAAGGGGTCAGATCATTTAGGAGCACTTTCTCTGACTGGGATGTAATGCCATGGATGATTTGGAGTAAAGGAGTGACAAAGTCTAAATTAAATTTTTAGGAGTTCTGTATGTTGCGCTGAGAATAAACTAAAGCAAAGCAAGGACAGGAGTAAAGTGACCAACTAGAAGTCTGTTGAATGATACAAGTGAAACTCAATGCTATCTTGGTCCAATTGAGAAACAATGGATATGATAGGAAGTGGTCGGTATGGATATATTTTGAAGTTAGAAGTCCAACAATTTGCTAGTAAACTGAACAAGAACGAAGTAGGGGAAAAGAAGAAGACCATTAAAATTCTAGGGTTTTTGTTTTGAGCAATTAGAAGATGAAATTATTTTAACTGAGATGAGAAACATTAGAGAAGCAGATCTGGGGTGAGGGAATAGTAAGTTTCTGACTTGTTAAATTTGAGATATAAGTTATATATACAAGTGGAAATATATCTAAGTGGAAATCCCAAGTAGACCGTTTGATATACACAAGACTACCATTTATAGAGGAGGGTCAGATGGAAAAGATACACAAAAAATGGGGTTAATAATGTATAAATGGTCTTAAAAGCCATGAGAATAAAATTATATTTCCAAGAGATGAAGTATAGGTGAAAAAGAGAACAAATGCAAGGTAGTGTTCTGGGGAACTCCAACATTAAGAGGTTGCAGAAATGGAAGAAAAAGGAAAGGAGTCCAAGGAGGAATGGCTAGTGAGGTGGGACAAAAAGAAAGAGATGTTCTGGAAACCAAAATGGAGGCAGCAGCATAAAATGAACACACAGAATTTGGAGTTGAGTTTTAGCCAAATGAAGGTCATTTGAGACCTCAACAAAGGCAGTTATGATGAAGGGTTAGGGATAATGCATAAAGAGAATGGTTCCAAAAGAAAAGAAAAGGAGGGAAATTAGAGACAGTGAAAATAGACAAATGAGTCATTTTGCTATAAAAAGAAAGAAACATTGCAATAGCTGAAGGGAAGAGGATTGTGATAATATTTCTTTGTTGTTGTTTCAAGATGAGAGAAATAAAGGAACAGATATATGCTGATTGGTAAAGATCCAGTAGAAAGAGAAAGGAATGATGTTAAATAGAGAGGAGCAAATTTTCTGAAATTTTCTGTGCCTTAGTAGGTTAAAGGTGATGAAATTTGTTGTAGAACAGGGATTGTTGACTTTGCTGGGATATGACAGCTCACTCATAGTGGCAGAGAGAAGGCCAGTGTGCAGAGGGCAGATGTAGATAGGAAGGAAGAGCCATAGTGGGGGCCACAGACCTCTTCTGATCACTTCAGTTGTAAGGGAGTAGGGGAATTGGGGAAGAGAAGCAAAGTCATCTGCAGAGTAGGAGGCAGAAAGAAGGAAGACGTACAAGTGCTAGGAAGAGAGAAGAAAGCATGGAATCATCATCTAGCAAAATGGGACAGTGAAATGTGTTAGGGAATTATATCAAGATTGCTGGAAAACTCTAAGAGCTGAAGAGGGTGCGCCAAAATTAAGTGAGAAAAGTCACCATGGTTGAGTTTCTCTCCAGCCACTTTCAGTCATGTAGGAATAGGTTAAACTTAGATTTAATTGTAAACAGGATGGGGGCTTTGCCAAGTGAATACTAAGATGGGAAAGAGTTTGAGGCTTTGGGCAAGAGAATATTTACAGTCACAGGCCATGGACTTTTACCTGGGTAAGGAGAAAACTAGGATTTGCTGAGGGATAATGCATAATGAGAAAGTGGTAATGTTAATGGATTTTTATTTTCCAGTCTAAGGATTATTTTTGGAGTCACATTCTGAGAGATAGGTAAATTGAAAAGATGGAAAGAGGTGGTCAGAGAATGGGATGCATGATAATGAGATGATGGAGGTGTTTCCATTATGAGGAACAAGTTCTAGGGTATCTCTGTGGGAGAGAATGGCTGATGCAGAATAGAGAGCAACATGATTGGAGGTCAGGAATCTAAGAGGCAATTGGAAGGATTCTTCATGTTTGTTTTAAAATCCCAAGAATTATGATAGGAATGGCATCAGTGAGAGTGACAGGGAACCATTCATCAAGGACTGAGTAAGGGAGAGTTTGAAGGCAGTAAATAACCATGTCAAGGGTGCAAAGGGGTGGTGTAGTCTGACAGCATAAGAGACAAACCCGGGGAAGGGTATGAGAGATAGGAGTTATGAAGAATGGTCTGTAAATGGTGAGGAACCGAGAGAAGGACATCTGGGACCCCTCCAGGCCCAGTGATATAAAGGGTCTGGATGGAAATCATCATGGCTTAAGAGGCTCTCAAGTGCAGAGATTAGAATATCCATTAGAATAAATTCTTTGGCTGCTGTGTAAACCCCTTCTCATTCTCTCTACACAAGTTTCACTAAAACTCATGATGGTCTGTATTGCTTAGGGATGCTTTATATAATTGGATTTGGGGGCGAAGCTATAAAGGTACTGATGTGTTTCTTTCCTGGGATCAGCTAGAGAAATGCAAGACATGTCTCTTAGAGGAACCGAGAAGAAAATAAAATTCTGGGAATATTCAGAAATCCAGGAGGCATGTTTGAGATTTCCACAAAAGCAAATCTAGTCACTGAAAGCCAATTTGCAAAAGGCAGTTAGTCAAATGATAACTGGTCAACTGTTTTAAAGTTTATTTTACCCCTGCCCCACCCATCAGCAGCTACAGCCTCCACCGTTTCATATATGAAATATAGTTTACATGCAGATATATTTTCAGGTAGGAAAAGAGTGTTCACAAAATGAAAATCAACATCGTTTAAAAAAAAATGTCCACCTGTTCTCATCAAGGTGCTGAGGCAGGCCTGAAGAAAAACTCAAATTTCAGAAACATCAGTAAATTGGAGATTGACCTTTTGGTGAACAGGCTTTTAGTGAGTTGATCTAGAAGCAGAATTCCATAGAACAGATTGGGTGCTGTTACAAGTCTATCTCACCCGTAAGGTCATGGGTTCCTATACAGACATTGCATCAGCTTCCTTCTTCTTAGGAGCTTCAAATAGTGTGTGGCCTCTGAAATGTACCTAAGCTTTATGAGTGAGACATGAGCACATGGACTCCCTCCCCCCACCCCCACCACACATACACTGCCTATCCTGATGGTTTTTGGTTGCTCCTAATACTGCTGCTGAATCTCTCATCACATAGACTGTCCTTTTAACATTTGATCCTTGTCAAAGATGCACAGCAACTCTAAAAGGTCCTTTGGTTGTACACACACAACTGGCAGTCAAGCTTATGCAGGGAATCGTAAGTCAGGCCAAAACCCACCATCATCATTATAGCAGGATGGAAAAGTCCCGGTACTATATATATGGTTTCTTTACTTTTCATATTATCCACTGTAGGAAGATAAGGAGCAGAGAAAAAAGAAAAGCATCCAGGGAGGCTGTTAGAAGAGGGGGGCTAGAAGGACATTGATGCTGGCTGCAATGCATTTTCTTAGTATGAAAATCAGATTAACAAAGAATGGCTGTCAAATGCATTGTTTAACTCCTCCTTCCTAGGTTTACAGCATTTATACATCCATATTCAGAACCCAAGCTTGAAAAGTGACTAGAATGTGTGGTTTTATTGGAAATCATTAGCCTTTTAAGCTTACATATAAATGCCACTGAAGAGGCCCTTCCAGGGCAAAATCCTCTACCCAATAGACCAGGTGTCATGACCAAATTCAGCTACTCTCTCCATTACTGTATAATTATGTATTGATAAGCTACTCAAGTCTCAAGAAATGAGGATATTTGAATGTGTTTCTAAGGGTTCCTACAATCTTACCACCCTTGCTGAGGTTATATTCAAATTAAAAATGAGAATTTGTGACAGAAAATCCCCAGTGTTCTCTCTTACCCCTTAACCTTTCCCAACCCTTGCTTTAATCCTACCTTTAAAGAACCTATTTCTTCCACAGTGTTAAATCCCTTTCCTTACATAAGAATCCCCAAACTTTTACCTCACACAAATCAGCTATCCTCAAGGAGTGTGGCTGACACCACAGGCCAGGAATGTGGCTTTCTTAACAGAGTAAAAGAGGGCCACACCCTCAGGCTCCCAGAAACTTTGGGGAGATGGAGATGAGCACTAATGCAATGCAATAATGAGTGACTGCTTCTTTCAAAGAGATACCCCTAATTACTCTCATTGCCTGCCTGGCAAATCAGTGACAATCTTGCTATTCAACCAGTGTGTGGTAGCTAATGTGGCCTGAATGTCAACTTGTTAGCTGCACTCTGTTGATCTTTCCAAAGATGGAAGAGAAATTTCAAGAGAAAGAGAGAGAAAAAGGAAGAGAGAGAGAGAGTTTCTTGTTATTTGGGGGGAAATAATCTCATAAGCAGAGGACTATTACCTGTATATCAATATACAAGTATTATTACTTCTGTAACAGTATACAAGTGATCTATTTAGTTTTAGAATGAGTTGGTTATCAAAAAAAAAATCAACAAATGCAATATTTCATGCTACAGATCAGTCCTGTTTTAACCAGGGTCACCCTAAGCCAAACAACCATGCTCACTATCTTGTGATTTGGAGGGGGTCCATATCTACCTACAACTTCCACATTCAAAGTTTTTATCGCAGACTCCTCCATAGTTGTCAGATAAACCGTGATCTCTCTCTTGCCATCTCACCTGGTGGTGCACACTGTCTTCTCCTACTTTCAAAATTTAGCTATTTTCAGGGTGCCAGGGTGGTTCAGTTGGTCAAGCGACCAGCTCTTGATTTCAGCTGAGGTCACGATCGCAGGGACCTGGGATCAAACCCTGAGCTGGCTCCCCACTCAGCAGGGAGTCTGTTCCCTCACCCTCTGCCTCTCTCCCTTCCATCCTCAGATAAATAAGTAATTTTTTAAATGAGTTATTTTATTTAATCTATTCAAGAGTAGACCTCCCATGCCTTCAAATTAGTCTGATAAATGATTCTGTGCTAATGGGTTAAAAAGTTATGTCTAGAGGAGTCTCAGTTCATGAGACTATAAAAAAGAAGATTCTAACTATAACTTCTCATCACAATGAATTTCAGTCCAACTAGATGTACCCTTTCCTATTTAACCAAATATTTTGTAATGCTGCCTTTACTGTTCAAAAATTAAACTCATAGGCAACAAATCTACCAACAGATGTATTAAAACGACTATATAATCCATTAAGTATAAAGAAAATAAAAGAGAATCATCTATATAAAACAAAATACTTTGATATGAACACTTGTGTTCTCTAGAAGACACAAGTGTGGCAGTCAGTTGTTTGCCCTCTGTGTGAAATTGCGATGAGTAGGGCATCTCTGAGTACTAACTGCTGGAGGTGGTTTGCCACTAATGACATCATTCTTCAAAATGGTGAACCACTTTAGTAAAGTTTCAAATAAAAGAGAGTTCAGTCTTTCTTTGATTTACACAATGGTTGCTATTGCAGACACACCCAAGAAAGACCCCCAGTTCGTCATGTCCTTCTATGACTGCCTCCCCTTGAATGAGGAAGGAAGCCGTATGTGACCTGCTTCTGACCAAAGGTTCAAGGAATGTGACAAGATACCGACATGGTGATTTTGTCACACCAGGTGGCCACGATGAAGGGATTTCATAGATATAAGTAAGAGTCCCTAATTAAGGGTGCCTCCCTGGCTCAGTCGGAGCAGCATTGCACTTTCAATCTTGGGGTCATGGATTTGAGCCTCATGTTGGGTATAGAGATTACTTAAAAACAATCCTGGGGCAGCTCAGTTGATTAAGCATCTGCCTTTGACTCAGATCATTATCCTGGGGTCCTGGGGTTGAGCCCCACATCGGACTCCCTGCTCAATGGGTACTCTGCTTCTCCCTCCCTCTATCTTCCTCTCTCTCTGTGTGCCTTCACTGTCTCTCTCTCTCTCTCTCTCTCTCAGATAAACAAATAAATCTTTAAAGAAAAATCCTTAACCAGTTGATTTTGAGTTCATCAAAAGAGAACTTATCTTGATATCTTGAGTGGGTCTGACCTCATCAGGGGAGCCCTTTAAATGAGAATGTAGAGACAGGAAAGACTCATGCAGAAACCCCACTTTGTTCCTGGCCTTGAATCAGGAAGCTAACGTGACTTCTGCAGCTGCACGGATATGAATTCTGCCACCAGCTATGTGCACTTGGAAGAGGATCCAACCCTTAGAGGAGACTGTATTCCAGGTTGACAACTTCTTTGCAGCCTTGTGACACCCTAAGCAGAGGATTCTGCTAAGTGGGCCCAGACCACTGACCCATGACCCACAGAAACTGAGATAATAAATAGGTGTTTTAAGCCATTAAAGTATGGCAATTTATTATGCATCAATAAAATAATGCAGCTATATTTTCATATATGCAATGTAAAATAAACGTGAAAATTATTTATGTATATGTGTGAAACACAGGTTGAGACTCAGATCATCACAGTGTTTTCACCTAGAGTTATATCCAATGGGACATTTAATGTCAGTTAGAACATATGAGAATTCTTCCATATATAGACAATCCCACTCACTGCAGGATGTCTAGGATTCCTGGGCCTACCCACTAACTACCTATAGTAACCCACCAATCACTAAAACTTCCCAGCTTGCCCCTTTGGAGGCTTTATTTCCCAAAGTAAGACCCACTGGCCTATGAGACATTAACACAGCTTTATTACTGGAGCCAAAGTTCTGATCCTAATTTTTAAGCAAGGAAATTCTTCAATTTTGAGGTGGGGGAAGGAGTGGAGAAGGGAAATGTTAAAGACAACTTTAAGAAGCTGATAGAAGTAGCAGAGACCTTTCTCTCGGGGGGAAAGAAAATGAACATATAAGGTGGCTCAGTTGATTAAGCCTCTGCCTTCAGCTCAGGTCATAATCTCAGGGTCCTGGGATGAAGCCCTACATCCGGCTCTCTGCTCAGCAGGGAGCCTTCACCCCCCCCCCACCCCACCCCCCGCCTGCCTCTCTGTCTGTTTGTGATCTCTCTCTCTCTCTGTGTAAAATAAATAAATAAAATCTTAAATTTTTTTAACCTAAGATTGGGGGTATATTATATCTCTCAAATGACATCTATGAGTTTTTATGAGGCACGTTCCTTACCCTAACGGTGGTTTCAGAGACAGAATAGGAAGAAAGGAAGGCAATGGCAAAAGAATGGGGAAGTTTCTTAGAAAATGAAGGATGTGAAGTCAATGTTCTTATAGAACTCCCTCCAGATAGGGCCCAGAAAGGTCCTAATCAGCAAGTTGCCACCAGCTAATAAAGTTTCCTCTTTCAGGTTGCTTTGCTGCCAGGGAATGATCTGAGAAACTGAGGAAGCTGGAGAAGATTCTTAAAGATAATGAAAGAGTAATTATAATCATCTCTGTTTTACCAAAAGTTTAATTAAAACCAGTTATGGAGAAAACATGTGCCTTTTATCTTTCAGTTTTGTAATCAGCAACAAAAATGAGAAAGTAGCTCCGAAAATCAAGGAAACAGGGATGTTTTAAAGAAAGCAATCTGAGGTGCAAAGTAAAATCTTTGATGCATAATCGGGAACATAAAAGGGAAAACAATGAAAATAAGTATTAACATTTAGAGACCTTCCTTCTTTATAGTCCATGAGTATTTTGTTGCATGTACAACAACTAATACTTTGCTCATTTCAATGATATGATTTTGACTGGAATGATGTTTGTTTATTATAAATCAAGAAAACTGGACTTGCGTGTATTGCAATTTTCCCCCTAAAAACATCAGTTGTATTTACTATGTGGACACTTTTTTGCACCAGACAGAAGTTTATTTTGTTTAGAGGAATGGCTTGGTTTGGATTCCATGGACACTTTATGAGTTCTGGTTTCAAGGACAGTTAAGAAGTCCTTTCTTGCTCTAAAATAATAAGCAAAGTTATTATTGTTTTCTTCTAGAATTTGTGTTTTTGTTTTAAATGTTTAAATATTTGGTATAAGGAGAAAATAAAGATTCAGATTTACTTAATTTTGTTCTAAATATTTAGTCACTTTGTTATAAATTTCTGTATGTGTTTGGGACTGTTCCTGGATAGGGCTCTGTTGCCATCTATTTATTCAAAAGGACTAACCATTTTTTATTTTTGTTGCTTTATTATATATACTTTAGAAACAGTAAGGCTGGTTCATCAGTATTAATTCTCTTTTTCAGAACTATCCTGAATATACTTGCTTGTCACTTCCTCCAGATGAGTTTTACATTAGATTATCAGTAACAATACTCTATGGCCATTATATTAATAATTGAGATTATATTGAATTTATCAATAGATTTAGGTAAACAGATGTCTTTATAATACTGATTCTTTCTACTTAAAGATATAGAATATCTTTGTATTAGTTTCAATAATCCATTATACCTCTGAAAAGTTTTTACTTTCATTTCATTTGGGTATTATTACAACTCATATTTGGCATATTTCCAGATTTTTTCTGTTTGTGGTTGGAAAAGTAAAGGGAAAATTCCTCTACTTTTTCTACCAGGCTCTTGCTTGTATATAAAAAAGCTTTTTTTCTTAATTCACTACTTTGAAAATTGCTGCCACTCTGAATTTTCTTAGTGACTGATTATTTAACTGATTCTTTTGGATAATCTTGGTTAACAATCCAATTTTGTAACCTGGAAATAATGGTCGTTTACTATATATCTATATCTATCAAAAAAGTTAAAATGGGGGCGTCTGGGTGGCTCAGTGGGTTAAAGCCTCTGCCTTCAGCTTGGGTCATGATCCTAGGGTCCTGGGATCAAGCCCCACATCGGGCTCTCTGCACGGCAGGGAGACTGCTTCCTCCTCTCTCTCTGCCTGCTTGTGATCTCTTTCTGTCAAATAAGTAAATAAAATCTTTTTTAAAAAAAAGTTAAAATGATCGTTCTTTTAGTGAATGAGCATGAATTGTTAGCTTTCCTTTTGAGGCAAAGCAATTTTTTGATATATTAAAACTATGTCCATTACATTTTAAAACAAATCTAATTCAATAAAATGATACTTTTTTACCTCTATTGAAATGTTTTTCTCTTTTTATTTATTAATATAATGCACTGTTATAAACAATTGCTGTGAAAATGCTTTGTTTTAATAACATCAGTTTTCGGTTTTTTGGTTTTTTGTATTTGTTTTGTTTTGTTTTGTTTTTTGTTTTGTTTTGTTTTGTTTAAGAGGAGAAAGGCGGAAGAGAGGCAGAGGGAGAGAAAAAGAAAGACTCTTAGGCAGACTCCATGATTTGGGGCTGGATCTCACAATCCTGAGATCATGACCTGAGCTGAAACCGAGAGTTGGATGTTTAATGGGATGGAGCCACCCAGGCATCCCCTAATAACATCAATTTTAAATGTGCACATTTTAAATACTTGTTATTTAATAAACATTGTGTTCTATAAAAAAGTTAATTCAGAGGAGTGTCAGTTACAGAGCCTGCCCTAAACAGGCAGGTTCAGCATCATGCATTCATTTAGACTATAAATTCAAAAGCTCCAGAACCATGCATGCTCACTTCAGGTGCTGTTTGTGTCTCCAGTCCTTTGCCTGCATATTTGCATATTTTAATGGCATAGTCAAAATAATGATAGCGTGGTAATTATAAAAATGAATTTAAAATTATTTAAATTATGTCCTTCTACATGAACACTTAGCATTTTTATTTGTGTTTAAAATTTAAAGCAGTTGGGATGCCTGGGCAGCTCCGTCAGCTAAGTATCCGACTCTTGATTTCAGCTCAGGTCATGATCTCGGGGTCTTGGGATAGAGCCCTGTGTTTGGGGAGTCTGCTTCTTTCTCTCTCTCCCTCCCCCCCCCCCACCACTCTCTCTCTCTAAAATAAATAGCTAAATCTTAAAAAAAAAATAAAATAAAACTTGAAACAGTGAAACAGAGTATGAACTGTAAAGTGTAATATTTATTAGTACAAATGAATGAAATATTTTACCTAGTTTAAATATCTTTTAGTTGTTTTTCATTTATTTTTAAATGGTGGGTTTTTTTTTTTTACTTTTAATAGCTTTATTGAAATATAGTTTCCACAGCATAAAAGTCACCCACTGTAAGCAATGTTTTCAAAGAAATTTAGAATTATCAATGATATTGTCATCGTGATGTAACGGGACAGATGGTAGCTACACTTGTGAACATAGCATAATGTGTAAACTTGTCAAATCACTGGGTTATACACCTGGAACTAATGTAACATTGTGTGCTGAGTATGTTCAAAAATAGATACATAGATAGATAAAATATAAACAGAACTTAAAGGAATAACGAGTTGTGTAACCATCAGCACAATTTAGTTTCAGAACATTTCCATCACCCTGAATTAGCTCTTGTGCCCCTTGCAGTCAATCCCCTTTCTCACCCTCAAGCCCAGGCAACTATTGATCTGTGTTTCAAAATGTAGATTTGCCCGTTCTGGACTTTTCATTTAAGTGGAATTAGGCACTATGTAATAGTTTGCCTCTGGTTTCTTTCACATACCATAATGTGTTTTAGGCTCATCCATTTCTTAACATGTATCAGTAACATGTGTCACTGCGGAACTCTTTCTTACTGTCAAATAATATTCCATGTTACCACCTTTGTTCATCCATTCACCAGTTGATGACTACTCCATTGTTTCTACCTGTGGCTGTTATACACAAGGCTGCTATGAGCACTTGTATACAAGTCTTTGGGTGGACATATGTTTTCATTTCTCCTGCATACACCTAGGAATGGAATTTCTGGGTCATATGGTAAATTCATATTTCACTTTTTAAGAAAGCATGTTGTTTGTTTTCAAAATAATGAATAAATGATGAAAACAAAATGTTACATCAGGGGTCTGACTTAGTAGTTGCTTATATCTTAACTTTTACAGATATTTTGTTTTTACTATAATTCACCTATTAGTTACCAAATTATTACTAACAGAATTATTTTATAAGCCTATAACTGAGAGTTTAAGGTTTAAATTGATGTGTAGGTATAAAACTATTAAATTAATTGTGCTTTGTCCTTTTTTATGCTTTATAATTACTTTTTGTTGTGTTTCCCTTCCATTTTTCTTTATTTTATTTTTGTTTTAATTACTTTGTTTTACATGTTTAATACTTTAAGCTGTTGTGTTTATATATATGAAGTTCAATTTAAAAATCTATTACTATTTATTTCATTTTATGAAATTTACTAAAAGTAATATTATTAGAGAAGGGGATGCGAACAATGATTTACTTCAAATGCCAAATAAAGTAGGTAAATTTGGCAAACTATTAAGTAATTATTTGATGATCAAAAGCCACTTGTTCTGGAGCACCTGGCTGGCGTATCTGTTAAGCATCCGACTCTTGGTTTCAGCTCAGGTCATGATCTCAAGGTTGTAAAATCAAACCCGGTGCTGGGCTTCCTGCTCAGCCCAGAGTTGGCTTCCCCTCTGCTCCTTTCCACCCACATCGCACTCTCTATCTGTCTAAAACAAACAAATAAGTAAATCCTTAAAAAAAGCTATTTGTTCCAAGGTGCCTCTTCTACTCTTCACAGACTTTGAGCACTGCCAGTTTCTCTTAATGAAAAGGAAATCAGAGGACTGTTAGGAGTCATGCCAGATATTACAGCAGGGGGAAAATGGCATATTAGAAGTTAGGAAAGCCTGAGACAAAAAAGGATGTGTGAGGGGAAATGCCAGTGTAAGGGTAAGAATCTGGTGGAAGTTACTGCCTGTCCCCGGGGAAGTGAGGCCAGTGGATAGTGTCTAGCTGCTAACTCCTGCCTGTCTTCTTTAGCTGTAGAGGCAGCCCTAGCCTCCATCCCTTCCATCTGGAAGCAGCTGTGTGATGTCGGAGGGAGGCGGATACAAAGAGTCCTGATTTTCAGCCCAACAGGGACAAATGGGACACTGGCTGTATGGCAGTTAAGACTGCAGAGCAGCCTGCCATGTTGTGGCATTCTTCATGTTGTGCCATGTTGTGCCACTGTTGTGCTTCTTCCTCTTTCCAGTCCTAAGTCTCCCACTAGTCTTCCTCTAGTCCAGACACTTGAACCTGAACTAAATGGGGTGTGGAGGTGCATAAGTGGGAGAAGGCGGCAGGACACTACTTTGCTGGAGCAGTCAGCAGAAAATGAAAGGGTCTTGCTTAAATTCAACAATCATTATGTTGAAAGATCTAAAGGCCAATTGACTGTATCAATTAGGGTAAATGACACATGCTTGCTGCTATAATCATGAACCTCTAGAACGCTCTTAATTTGATCTTAATGACAAGGGTAGTATAAAAGTGGCCAAAAAGATGGCACCCATATATTTTTCCTGAAAATGAACAACCAAAAAACTACCTGAGAAAATATCCTACCAAGATACATAGGTACACAAGAAAGGGGACATGGTGTAAGGATAGAAGAAGGTATTAGAAAATATTAAAATATAGCATATTAAGTATAAACAATTGTTTAACAATATTATATCAGATTGTACATTTTAATAATATTTGAAAGAAAAGTAATTGAGCTATCACATAACATCTTATTTAAAATAAGAAGCTGGGTACAAAATCATAGCTTATCTTATTTTAAAAGATTATTTATTTGAGAAGTAAGGAGGGGCAGAGAAGAGGAAAGAAAATCTTAAGCAGACCCCACGATAAACATGGAACCCCATGCAGGGTTAGATCCCATGACCCTGAGATCACAAGCTGAGCCAAAACCAAGAGCCATATACTTAACCAATTGCACCACTCAGGCACCCCTATAGATTATATTTTTAAAATAATCTGGCAGGAGAGAACAATATATTTATAACATGAAATTATAACTCATAAAACTTGAAGCTGAATAATAAAATACAGAATGATATAAATCAAAACTAGCTTTAAAAAAGGAAAATAGTAACAGTAGCAGGACACTTCATCATACCTCTCAGTCCTTGTAAAATCAAGCAAAACAAAAATAAATAATATAGAGGATCAGGAGCCCTTGGGCAATAACAGCAAGCAGAACTTAAAACAACATAAAAATCAAGGAAACGTTTCTGTCCTTTTTTTAATTGGTCTTTCAAGAAAAAGAGAAAGTTTGAAAGAAATTCAGTGACTCTGTGATGTCAGAAGAGACCAAAGTATCTTTAGTTTTCTAGTCTGCTATTATCCCTGTGGCTAACTGCCCTCCTAGCTTCAAGATTAAACACTTTTCATCCACACATGGAGATGTGGCAATGTCCTGGAGAAGGAAACAGATAATTAATTCCTTATTCACTTCTCCCCCTCCCTCTCTCTCTATTTTTTGACTAAAAAAATCTTTAATAGTTAAAATAACAACAGCAGATTTCTCTTCAACTTGGTAACTCCATGAGCAGAAATAATTTTACTATTTTACAATAAAAACAAATTAAGTATTTTGCTAATGGAGTTAGGAAAATAACACAAAATAAACCACAAAAGAAAGACTAGCATTAATAAAGAGGAAAGAAGAAAGTACTGATTTTTTAAAACTGTAAAATAATAGAATTGATAAATAATCCTCATAGATTTTTGGCTAGAAATCAATCCAATAATAGATAAAACTATTAGTGTAACAAAAATGTGTAAGGAGCACCTGGGTGGCTCAGTCAGTTAAGCATCTGGCTTTGGCTAAGGTCATGATCCCAGGGTCTTGGGATGGAGCCCCCTGTTTGGCTCGTTCTTAGTGGGGAGTCTGCTTCTGCCCCTCCCCCACTCATGGGCACATGTACTCTCTGTCAAATAAATGTATAAATACACAAAATTAGAAACAAAAATGGAGATATAACTGGGTTGTAGAACATTTTTTTTGAAGTATAAGAAGTACATAGCAGAATACATAAAATGAAAAAATACAGAAAAAAATAGTGTCCTTTTCTACTTGCAATTGTTAATTTAAAAACAGAATGGCATAAGTTCTAGTGCAATAGGAACTCAAATTTCAGTGAAATGTGGAAAATTTTATGATCACTTTGGAAATCTGGACTATGTACTGAGACTGAACTTACACATTCCCAGCAATTCCAGGTCTAAGTACCAAAATCTATACCAAAAGACGTATAAAGTATGTTCATAAAAACATTGTAGTAGTCCAAAACTAAACACAAGCAAAATGCCACCTATTATAGAATGAATAAACTGTGGTTTATACATAAAATACAATTCTATTCAACAACTTAAAAGAGCAAACTGTAGCTAAACCCAACAAGAAATTAGAAATACAATGTTTAATAAAAGCTAAACACAGGGCCTGCTTGGATGGCTCAGTCAGTTAAGCATCTTCCTTAGCTCAGGTCATGATCTCAGGGTCCTGGGATCAAGCCCTATGTCGGGGCTTTCTGCTCAGAGGGGAGTCTTGATTCTCCCTCTCTCCCTCTCCCCCAGCTCGTGCTTGCTCTCCCTCTCTCTTTCTCTCTCTATCAAATAAATAAAATCTTAAAAAAAAAAAAGTAGAAGAAGATAGACACAAAATCATGCATGCTCTATAACTCCAGAGGCATGATATTCAAAGTCAGGCAATCTACATTTATAGTGATAAAAACTGGACTAGTGCTCACCCCACAGGGAGTTAATGGTTAGAAGGGAGCCTGGGAGAGGTATCTGGGGTATCAGTAATGTTATCTGCCCTTATCTTGATGGATGCTACATGAGTATGTATACATTTGATTGTACATTTATTATTTTGCACATTTATCTAGACTTCAATTTTTAAAAATTACTTAAAGGGGGTCTGGATGGCTTAGTCTGTTAAGTGCCCTACTCTTGGCATCTGCTCAGGTCATGATCTCAGCGTTGTGAAATCAAGCCCCACATCAGGCTCCATACTTAGCACAGAGCCTGCTTGAGATTCTTTCCCCTTTTGCTCCTTCCCCAGACCCCTACAAATAAATAAATAAAATCTTAAAAAAAAAAATACTTAAAAAACTTCCAATCGACTTCGCTTCAAAATCTTCCACCGCTTACTTCATGTATTGCCCTGGGTAAGATATATAACCTTTTCAAGCCTCAGTTTCCCCTCTCTGTATCTGGAATAATAATTGTTCCCCCTTCATATGGTTGTTGTGGGGATTAAATAAGATCATTCATGTAAAATGCTCAGCATAGTGTTTGGCATCTAGCCAACACTGAATAATTAATGGTATAGTTGAGAATTATTAGACATTTTACTTATAGAATCTATAAGAAGGAAATGGTGACATTTAACTAAAGAACTTAAGTGACTTGAATATGTTAAGAAATTACATGTTTATAGATAAAATATAGATAGATGCTTATAGATGTTATTTAAGAAATAAGTTCAGGAACATATAAAAAGCCTCACTGTTACAAATGTCAATATTTCTTATTATTAAATAACATATTGAGTCTTATTTGATAGATGCATAAATGACATAATAATGCTATGTTAATTACAGGTATCAAACAAGATTCAATTTATGTATATGTTGTGAAGTGATCACCACAATAAGTCTAGTCAATATCCACCACTATGCATAATTACAAATTCTTTTTTCTTGTGATAAGCATTTTAAAAATCTACTCTTAACAACTTCTACATGTGTAATAGAGTATTGTTAACTAAAGTCACCATGTTGTACACTACATCCTCACAAGAATATTGTTTTAATAAAAATTTCAAAATAAATAAAAATTTCAAATGGACTTTTCGGGCAGTAAGACAAAATTATTCTCAAATTTATTGAAATGGGTGGAAATAACCAATCAATGGTTACGTGTGACTGGAACCCAGCACAAGAATTATATTTTGGATTATTTTTCTGTTTTGCATGCCTAGCCCAATTCCCCAGTAAGTAATTTTCCAAACAAGAAGGAAAGAATATGAAGATAATAGTTATAATCTGCAAGATCACATGATCACTGCTGTTGTCCAAGTTCAGATAAACAAGAAATGATATACTGAGATAAACATTTGGATATCTGGCCTTCCAGACATAAAAATCAAATTTTGACAAAATACAGAAGTTGAAAAGAAGGGACTTTGGTATGTCTTTAATATGGATATCTACAAATCATTATCGAGATTTTAAAAATAAGGTACCTGGGTGACTTAGTTGGTTAAGCATCTGTCTTCTGCCTTCAGCTCAGCTCCTGATCCCAGGGTCCTGGGATCCAGCCCCATGTTGGGTTCTCTACTCAGCAGGGAGTCTGCTTCTCTCTCTGCCTCTCCCCCCAGACTGTGCATGCAGGGGAGCTCTCTCTCTCTCTCTCAAAAATTAATTTTAAAAAAATGCTTGATAAAAAGACATTTAAAAATATATCTTATGTGAAGGAAATCTGTTTCCAAATAAAATTACAATTTACAATGGTGAAAATTTAAAGGCAACTTAAATGTTCAAAAACAGGGGGTTTACTTACATGAATTGTTGTAATCTTCATAATTTACTGTAATCAATACTATTAATAAAATCATGTTAAAATCAGCATTATTTACTAAGCTTAAGAATTTAGTGACATGAAAATGTTGCTGACATTTGTTCATAAAATGAACAAATTCTAGGTATGAAAATATGTATTTTGTAAATATATGCAGAAACAGAAAAAGGCTAGGACCAGATAGAGTAAAATCCTTAAAACTGGTTGTGAATGGCGGAAGTGAGGACGTTTTTATTTGTGTTTTTTTCCTCTGTTTTCTGAACTGAACATGTATTACTTTGTTAATGAGAAAATTATGACAATGTTCTTTATCTAAAGAAAAAGCAGAAAGCTAGGAAAACCACAGAATGACATCAGGTGCTTGCCAGATTTCTGCCCATCGTGAAGTCTGGTCTTGTTCCTTTTTACCAGACTTAACCTGGGCAAGTCATTTAACTGCTCTGTTTTTAAAAATATAAAGTGTCTAGATCATTACATTAGTTTCTACCTAAGAACAGAATAAATAAGCCTTTGAAGTTTTACATACTGCAATTCCCAGAAGGAGGCCAAATGAGACAAATGAGTCATAACATTTTAGATCTTCGAGAAAAAAATAAAGATACAAAAACACTACAGCTCCTTCTCTTGTCTGAAAGAACACTGCAAGCCAATGGCAGAATTTCAATAAAGCCCTCCTATCATTCACAATAACTAATATTTAAAGAGCTACGCTTAATAGTAATGTAATTACAACTTATTTCCAAACATTACTGCCTTATTATTTTTTTAATATGCAATTTTTCATCCAATCTCTCAGCAAGTATTTAAGTGCCTCACGCATGCCTTGTTCTAGGTTGCACATTGGGTCTGCAATGATTAGAGCATCTTCAGAGGATGACTAGTAAGGGAGCATCACGCCAAACATAGTGTGTGCTCGGGACATCCTCTCACATCATAATGTAAGTCACAGACACCTGTGCCAACAGTTCCTTGAAAATAAGCAGAGAGGTGCTAGGAGACTGGGTGTTGGCCACAGTCTGACTCCCATTGTCTGGCTCCCATTGAGGATTAACACTAAAACATTCATGGTAAATTGACCTTAATCTTAATCTTAAAGATCCTCCAAATCTTTCTGATTTATTTGACACCCATTTTTAAATTCCTGTTTTCTGAAACAAGTCCACACTAAGTCTTAACATACGTCTTTAGTATGAAATTGGTATTAATTAATAATATTAAATTTTTTGCTATCCACTTCAGATCATATAAAAATTTGAAAGCCATCTTACTGAATTCTTTTTCCTTTATACTTTGCCAATCAAGCCTTCAAAAGAACAGAAGAGCATGTTTCTTTGGCTTTTTAAATTCAGGGCATGTTATGACATGATCTTGGGGTTTTGACTGCTCATTCTTATTTTGTAAATAATGGGGAAATATAAATTGTATTCAGCTATAATAATTGTTAATTTATCCATTCCAAAAGGGTTTTATAGGATAAATTACTTAAAATTATGAAATTGTATTAATTAGCATTACAATTTCCTACTGAAATATTTCTCCATCGTCTCTTATGAGCCTTCCCCAACACAGAAGACTATTGCCCCCAAAGTAGTGTAACAACAACGAATAATTACTACTTGGTTTTCTAAAACTTATTATAAATCTTACATATTTCTAAATAATAGTCACTCACTGGAGAAGTATAAGAATTTAAGAATTAACAAAACAAGACTTAGGCTATGGGATGTTAGATCTTCTACAGGAAGTATTATTTTTGTTATGTTTAATGGACCTTTTTTTTCTTTCTGAACAATGACTTTTATTTGTCCAATAGTCATATTACTTTGTCAACTTTCTTTGGGAAATAGTTATATGTTTTCCAATTTTTTTACTTTTTTTTTAAATTCTCAACTTTTTTGTGAATTTTATATACAAAGAGGCCTAAATAATGTAAATGTATAGTTTAAACAATGATGAAATTGTCACTTGCAAATTCATCAGTTTAAGAAGTAGAATGTCACCAATACCTGAGAGAGTCCTGTGCTCTCCTCTCTGATCACATTTTTCTCAGGTGCCACCAATACTGAATTCTGGATAAATCCTTCCTCATCTCTCTACAGCTTTACAACACAAGCAAGTGTCCCCATACAACACAATATTTCTGAATTTTATATGAAAGGATTCGTAGTCTGTTTTCAAAGAGGACTTACTTCTTTCTCACAATCCCACACTAGATATTTGCCCAATGTTAATTGAAAATACATGTTCATCTTATGAATAGTCCAGAATTTATTTATCCATTCTATTAGCAATGGGTATAGAGGTTCTTTTCTTTTCTTTTTTTAAAAGATTTTATTTATTTACTTGTCAGAGGCAGAGGGAGCACGAGCAGAGGGAGCATCAGGCAGAGGGAGAAACAGGCTCCTCAGTGAGCAGGGAGCCCAATGTAAGACTCGATCCCAGGACCCTGGGATCATGATGAGAGCCAAAGGCAGACGCTTAACTGAGTGAGCTACAGAGAGGTTCTTTTCAGAATTTTGCTGCCATGAACAATGCTGCTATGAAATCATTTGATCACAACTTCTAACATCTAAATTCTATCATACCATAGCAGATAGCATTTGGACAAAGAGTTTTTAGGTATCTTAAGGGTGTTGTCCAAATACAAACTAATGCATTAGCTTCCTATTACTGTCATAACAAATTAGCACTTAGTGGCTTGAAACAACATGGTTTATTATCTTATGTTTCTGGAAGTCAGAAGTCAGTAGTCTAAAATCAAGCTGTTAGCAGAACTATGTTCATTTGTGAAGAAATAAAAATGAAGTATGCATTTTCCTGTCTTTTCCAGCTTCTACAGGCTGCCCACATTTCTTGGGTCATGGTTTGCTTCCTTTTCCAGGCCAGCAATGGCCATCTGAGTCTTTCTCACATCGCATAGCTCTGACACTCAGATTCTTCTGCTTCTCTCTTCCACAGTTAACACCCCGTGATTACACTGAGCTCACCAGGATAATCCAGGATATTCTCCATATTTTAAGGTTATCTGATTAACAACCTAACCTGCTACCTTAATTTCCCTTTGACATGTAACATAACATATCCACAACTCTGGGATTATGATGTGAACAAATTTAGGAGGACATTATTCTGCTGACTGTAGAAAAGTCCTAAAAGAATTATGGATATGGCTATGGGATGTGAACTCTAGTAAGATTCATAGAAAACCTTCAATGCTCTCAAAAGAATATAATTAATGAAAGCAAAACCGTGCCCCATAAGGGTAATGAAGTTAAGACAGAAAATTTAAAGCTTGTTTTTCAGAAACCCGCCTTCCCCTTAATCAGCTGTTTTTCCTTTCCACACCAAACTAACAAATCCGCTAAGCTATTTCCACAGAGACCTGGGTGACACAAATAAAGTCACTGGTACTTGTTCCAACCTATAAACAAAAAGGTCTTGCACTCTTTCCCTGAGATAGCCAGTCCCAGAGCCCATCCAGTTTGCACCAGCTCTCAGAGCATGCACACAGCCCCTCTTCTTGCCCTACAGATGACCTTCTAATGTCAGGGGCCAAATTTTGCCTCATTTTAATGTTAAGTTTCCATCGCAAAGTAAACACGAGATATATACTACATATGCATCTGTTCAGTGTGCATGCTCTCTTTCCTCATGAATAGTCATAAGTTTGCCACCCTTTTCATCAAAATGTATGTAATCCCAGCCCCTGTGATGATGAAAACCTGTTCTCTCAGTCGGATGAGACAGATTTGAGCCAGCCTTCTGTCTCCTTATTTAGCTGCCTCTTGAATAAACGCTTTCCTTTCTGCACACTCCAGGTCTTGGCGCTTAGCTTTGCTGTGTGCCGGGCATATAAGGTTCGATTCAGTTGCAAAAGTATTACCATTTTAGAGCTGAAAGGCACTGAAACTATTCAAAATGAAAAGAGGTGTCTGGGCCCCTAACTTTTCCGTAGGCAAGGGATAGACTCAGAAAACTACTCTGTGGTAAACAAGAGACTTTCATGTAGGAAAAGAAAGCTCAGTTGGAGAAGTCAAGAACCCAGGAGACATATAGATCTAGATCCCAGGAAATATAACTGAGCTTTGATAAGACACATTCTTTGCATCCAGAGTACAAAGCCTGGACAACATATCCTCAGCCAGACTTCAGAAGTGCTCTGGCATTGTGACTGGTAGGTGCCTCCCATTTCTCCTTCTCTTGGACAAGTGTGTCTATTATGATTGTCCTGTTCCTGTTTCACTTCATATTGGGTGGACAAGGTAAGAGGATAGCTATCTTTAATTTACAGAACTCAAGATCAAGAGGAGCTACATCCAAGATTTGTCTGGCTCTGAACCTGATGCAATTCACAAAATCATCAACTTCAGGTCTGTGAGATTTGGGGGACTTGAAAAGGGGTAAGAGTATTTTGCACATGCAGATATGAGAACCACTGGTACCAGAAGGTAGATTGTGGTAGATCACTACAGGAATGGTCCCCAAAGAATCATACTTCCCAGCATCCACATTCTTCTATTTTTCCCTCCTCTATTGACTCTGTGCTGAGCTACATGAGTGTTTTTGGTCAATCGGATGTCACTGAATACAACACACATAGAAGCTTGATAAGCAATTGCATATTAGGATTTGCATTCCAAAAAGTTGCTACCATCATGTGAGAATGTCCTTCCCAGCCTCCTTAGGGATGAAAAATCACATCAAGAAGTTTAGCCATTCAGCTGAACCCCAATCATCCCTCAGCTAAGTGCAATCAAATATGTAAGATTCATAAAGAGTCAGACAATTATAGAATTATGAGAGATCATACAGAGCATTTGTGACAATGTGGAGTTTGGATTCTATTCTTTTCATAATAGAAAACCATCAGAAAGATTTCCCATTAAACAGAGAACTGATGCGATCTAATAGAAGTTTTGAAAAGAGACGATAGAGAAGACCTGCCATATAAATAATAAGTTAGGGGCACCTGAGTGTCTCAGTTGGTTATACATCTGACTCATGATTTTGGATCAGGTCATGACTTCATGGATGGTGAGATCCAGCCCCACCCACATTAGGCTCCATGCTAAGTGGGGCATCTGCTTGGGATTCTCACCCTCTCCTCCTATCCCCACTCTCTTTCTCAAATAAACAAATAAAGCTTAAAAAATTATTGAATTATAAGAATAGGAGAAAAGGAGACTAACTAGAAGGAAGTTTTACATAATTCAGGTATAAGATGATGGAGTCTTAGACTAGTGTGTTGATAGAGAAGGAGATATAAAATGGTAACTATATTTTAGGGAAGTTAAAGACATAATTTCCTGCATTCTTTGTGTTTTTCCTCTATTACACAGTATTCTCTTTATCTGTGTCCACACAAGTCAACTCTTTAAGACCTCAATAACCAACAACCTTGTCTTCACTTTTTCTCCTAAATGAAAGCTCATGGCCAAATTTCTGATCAACCTTGGACGTTATAGCATGTATATGGGTGTACTACCTTCCCCCATCACTCTCAACCATTTCTCGTTTCTATCCTCCTTGTTTTCTCTGGCCTGATTTCTTATTTTGCATTAAATTTCCCAAATTCTAAAGGGGTCTCAAAATCTGTATGGGATCAGGAGATGTATAAATCTATGTATTAAGTAACTCCACCCAAGTCTAGATACCAAGGTTGTTTTAATCTTTGGCTGGGAATTATGGGAGAGAGACTAGACTGACATTGGCATGAACTAGGCTGGACCGAATTGTTTTCCACCTGTTTGCTTGAAATGGCTCCAAGCACAGGAAGTGAGCAGCCCCTCTCACATGGAGACAGTTTTGTAGCAAGACATGGATCGAGGACAGGCAGTAGCCAAAAGTTACTGTCTTAATGTAGCTTCTCTTCATTATTCTTTAACCTTCCATAAACTGCATTAAAAATTAGATCTGGTCTCAATGTGTGGGAAATTAAAGAAAAAGAGACTATCCCAAGGGAATTAGTGTGGGTTTTTTTTTTTGTTTTTGTTTTTGCTTTCATTTCTCCCTCCAAGACCAAGGTGATGGTGATCACTCTGGTGACTAATGACAGAAGACAGTTTTCCAGAAAATACCAGACTCACAAGAGAAACTAGTTGATTACCTGGAAGAAAATAAAACAAGGTGACAGAACACAGCAGGTTAGGAGTCTGTTTTTAAGCACAGATAAACCCATGGCCTGAGGAATTCCAACTGGAAGACATTTTGTGGGGGTTAACCTCTGAAAATAAAACTGGTAGATGTTTAGATAATTGTAATTTAAGTTAGACGCAAAGAAGAAAGACTAGAGAAGGAAGAGGGAGCAAGAACAAAAAGGAGGAAGAGGAAGAAGAAGAAGAGGAGGAGAAAGAAGGGAAGGAGAAGAGACAGGAGTTATAAATCCATTTATACCTATCTATTCCATGCCTCTATATAAACACTATTCTCATTTGTCAGTGTTTCTGTGTGGGTTTTTTTTTTTCCCTGTATATTTTTTCACAAATGAATGCCAGCCTAGATATTTCAGAATGAATTATGACTCTGTGCATTTAAGTCCACACCCTGCCTTTTTGATTTATAAGTGAGAAACACAGACCTATTTAGAATAGAATGACATGACCAGTACACCCCAAGGTCATTGTTCTTTTTTGAAGAGGCAGCCTTTGATATAAACAAATTTGTAAAGCAAAGCAGAGATACTTTTATCTGCCAGATCCAATGTAGTAATTTAATAGCTATGAGATTATTTAAATAAATAAAGTCTGCAAAAATAGTATTATAAAGCCATTAGTTTCATCATTTAGTTAGAAAGTAACATTGAATCTGACAGAAACAATGACCTGGGATTTGTTTGAAAATTATGTTCTCCTTCATGGGAAAAAGTTTTGCCTAGTGTCTGCTATAAACAAAGAGAAAGACAAGAATCAATGATGGGTAAACCATTACTATTACAAATATTCCACAAATATACACCATATTTTTCCTTCTTTGCCAGATAGTCCCTTTTCTTCAAAGGAAAACTCATCTTCCAGCACTACCATGACAAGATCTTTTTTTTTTTTTTTAGATATTTTTTATTTATTTGACAGAGAGAGAGAGGTCACAAGTAGGCAGAGAGGCAGGCAGAGAGAGAGGAGGAAGCAGGCCTCTTGCTAAGCAGAGAGCCCGATGCGGGGCTCGATCCCAGGACCCTGGGATCATGACCTGAGCTGAAGGCAAAGGCTTAACCCACTGAGCCACCCAGGTGCCCCCATGACAAGAACTTATAAAATTTTTTTAAGCTTTATTTATTTATTTTAGAGAGACAGTGCAAGAGAGCAAGGGAGAGGGGGCAGAGGGAGGGAGAGAAACAGACCCTCTGCTGAGACGGAGCCCTAAATGGAGCTCCATCTCATGATCCTGAGATCATGACCTTGAGTCAAAACCAAGAGTCAGACACTCAACCGATTGAGTCACCCAGTCACCCCTCTTCATAAATTTTTCATCTCCAATTGAATTGCTTTTACTCTCTTGAACACCACACAATCCTTATACCACACTTATGTACATTTTTATGGGGTTCACTGTTCATATGAGCTTGTTATTTCCCCCCCAATGTTACCTAAAGATCTGTGATGATAATACCCAGGTCTTAAATAGGTCTTATTGACCTATATTGAACATAAACCTATACTCTACTATAAGAATTAGATATAAATTTTTAGTGTTTTTTTTAAGCCAGAATACCAATATATATACTTCATTGTTAAAAAATTAAATAAAAGCTGTCACAGTTACCAATATACTCAGTCACTTGACCAATCCCTCTCCCCAAAACAACAATGATAATAGTGACAGGTACTCTTTGGTGAGTGCTCACTACACTGAACGCTGTTTAGCACTTCATATAGATTAGCTCATTCAGTCCTCAGAACAACCCATGAGTTGGTCACTATTATAATTTTTGTTATCAGTCACACTTAGAAATTTACCTAATAATCAAGTAATTTTAAAATTAACTTGTAAGGATAAGTAACTTTGACATACCGTGATGTCAGTACGACATCCTCTTTCCCTAGGTGGAGAGCAGGATGACCTAACCCGACTCTTCCAAACAGAAAGCCAAAAACTAATGAGTGACACATATAAAACAGAACAAAGATCTAAAATTAGTGGCTAATGGCAAGAGGAAAAGATGCCCTGATGCCTCTAACACTAAAGAAAGGTTTACCAAAGAGAGAAGACTATTAAGTCTATTTCCACCTACCCTTGTTGATTCCTACAGTGAAATGTCTTTGCCATTCAATACTTACTATCAGCTAATAATTTGTGAGAAGTGAGTGAGGAGCAGAAAAAGGATAAAGGAATCTATTTAATATTTAAAATTGTTTAAATGGCAAAAATAATATTTTTAGAGGAATTGAGGTCATATATTAGGAAAAAACAATATCAAGATACTGATGCCAAATGGAACATGTTCAGAAAAAATGAAATGAATTACTACTAAGCATTCCTGTCATGGCAGAGCAGAGGACAGAAGAGAAAAAAGACACAGGTGTGACATAGTAGTGAAAAGCTGAAAAATAAAACGAGACTGCCAGGTTCAAATTACCACTCTACCACTCGCTGTCAACATGATTTTGCACAAGTGATTTAACCTCTGTGGGCCTCTGTTTCCTCATTTATAAAATGGGAATAATTATAGCACCTACCTCTTAGGGTTTCTGTGAAAAGTAAATATACGTAAATTTCTAGAACAATATCTAGAACAAAGTAAGCACTATGAGTTATCTGTTATTTACATTGTCCTGCATCTTTAAAATTTAACCATGTTTTCATTTTTTAAAAGTTTTTTTTTGAAGATTTAATTTATTTATTCGACAGAGAGAGAGATCACAAGTCGGCAGAGAGGCAGGCAGAGAGAGAGGAGGATAAAAATGTTTAAAGATATATCAAACCATCTTAGAACACTAAAAAATATGGAAATCTAAGTTGGTTTTTGTCTGAAATTTTCTAAAGCTTCCTTTTAGCCATGAAATTATACCTCTCTCCAAAATAATAAATTTAAATAAATAAAATAAAGCTTTTTCACCATTTATAAGATTCCCTTTAAACAAATATTATCCTTTCCTTTCCTAATGAATAGATTTTAAAAGGTGAAAATACAGGTTTTAATCAGGTTTACTGACTAGCTGCCCAACTTGGACTATATGAGTGTCTTTCCTGGTAGCACAGCCTGAAATAGACTGCTAACACTCCAGTTCTTCATCGCCACGGGTGTTTGAAGATGCCCTGATGTTTTCTTAAGACCTTTCCTTGATGTTTAATTTTTTTTTATTACCAAATTTAGGCTAGATTAAGATTAATGAACATTCAAATGCCAGAAGGAGGAGCCAGATTTTAACAGTTGTCTTAGCTCAAGCTTCATAACAAATACCACAGACAAGGTGGCTTCACACAGACTTCTTTTCTCACAGTTTTGGGGGAATGGATGTTGGAGATCAAGGTGCCAGCATGGTCCCATTCTGTTGAGTGCTCTCTCCTGGCTTACATGGCTTACATGTGTCCTCAAAAGCAATCCGGTGTCTCTTTCTAAAGACACTAATCCCTTGACTTCGTCTAACCCTAATTGTCTTCCTAGAGCCCCATCTCTAAATATACTTCAATGATTTGGGGTTAAACATGTGAATTTGGGTGATGAGCACAACCATTCAGTCCCCATAGGGGTAAACAGAGCAGAAATTAGGAGTATTTAAATCATGTATGATATTCGTCTTAAACTAGTAGACAGAGCTTAGTTCTTTTATGTCACTATTCTGAGAAAGACCAGCTAATTAGCTGACTCCATGTCGTAACATCTGATAGTAAAAAAGAACATAGAAACCCTATATTGAAAATCTAGGAACAGATAAGAAAATCAAAATCTTAAAAATGGACTAGGCTCTATATACAGAGACTATTTTGGAAAACACTTCATTTATGTGTACAATAATGTACACTTACACGTTCAGTTTTAAAGTTGAAAAATTCAAGTGCTGTCTATATATGCTCTTTGAAAAATCACAAAGGAATTTAAGGAGCTTAGCTAAATACTGTTATTCCAGGTTATTTGCAATTTCAAATTACATAAATTCAAACAAAACCTTTTAAAAAATGAAAATATTTAAACATTTAAAATGTTAACATTTAAAATACTTTACTTCAGAAAGAACATGAGAAATCATACTGACTGATTATTTATTTAACATGTCTTAGTGATTAAAAACAAATGCATACCAACCTCACATTAAGAAAATCATAATGATTCTAGGATCTTTAAGTGTCATGTGTATTATGAGTTAGAGCCACATCACTTTTTATAGGAACACATTTCTCAATCATAATGGCATAATGGAAATAAATGAGAAAATATAGTCCAATATAGACAAAGTAATTTTACACACAACTTTTCCAATAATTCCACTAATATAAAACATGGAGTTAACATATAACCAGAAGCAATCAAGTCACTGTGGTGTCATACAGTGCTTCCTAGATTTTAAATCTTTAGGCCAGTGCCAATCCAGAAAAGAGTCCTCATCACTATGTGTATAAATAAGAAATGTGAACAATGAATTGAGTTATCATCATAAGGCTAAATATATTCAGTTATAGAAACATATCAATACAAACTAAAAACTCAATATATTCTTTATTCTGAGGTCATAATTGATAATTTTTAAAAATATCCTTAGTTTGGGCGCCTGGGTGGCTCAGTGGGTTAAGCCGCTGCCTTCGGCTCAGGTCATGATCTCAGGGTCCTGGGATCGAGTCCCACATCAGGCACTCTGCTCAGCGGGGAGCCTGCTTCCCTTCCTCTCTCTCTGCCTGCCTCTCTGCCTACTTGTGATCTCTGTCAAATAAATAAATAAAAAATCTTTAAAAAATTTCCTTAGTTATATGAAGGACTCCAAATTACTCTGACATTTTTAAGACCTGTGAAATACAAAATTATGGGAATCTTTGGTATAATAGAAAGTGCAAATGGTTTGGTGGTCATATAGACTGGATTCAAGCACCAACTCTAGACTTATGATTTGGATGATTTGGGATTAATAATTTAAGGGCTCTGATCCTTAATTTTACACCCCAAAATGGATTTGTGAATTACTACCTCAGAAAGTCCTTTTAAGGATTATGTGAAATTATATTTAGAATGTACTTACCATGGGCCTGTCAGCAGTCCCTTAATCAACCAAGGCTATTATTGTTGAAGTGTTGGTTGGGTAGAAGTAATAGTAGCAAAGATGGTAGTATTAACAGTCATGGCTTTTTTATTATTGTTGTGGGGGGAAAAAAAGCAAAACCTTTTTGTTGCTAGTCACATGGAGAATTCCAGAAACAAAAACTGAATATAACATTCTTTCTCAATCATGTAGTTCTCTTTGTCAGTTAATGTTATGGCCAGTCACTGTTGCACACATGAATGCATTGTGACTTCTGATTAACTCTTTCCAAATAAGTTCAACTCATATCAGGAGATTAAGCTAACTCATATGTGATTAAGCTAAAACATATGTGATGTTGGTTTCTGCTCTCAGTGCAGTTTCAACTGTTAAACCCACACCAGCTGCTTTCATAAACCAGCAGTTCTAATCATCCAGTATCACTCCTTGAGGCACATTAGATTATAGAAAGAATGCGATAAACCAACACGAATTTTAGATTTTCAGCAGATTTATTTCAATGTCTAATCAAACTCATTCCCAGAGTTTCCCCTGACCACTCTTAGGCAAAGAGACTTAAAGTAAAAAAAATTGCGTTCAGAGAATGAACAGATGAAGATTTTGTGCTGACAATCCCAAACCATTTCCTTTTGTTTCAGAACTCCTCAAAATGATTACCTCATCATCTCCATAATTTAAATAATTTTTAAAAACCACCTGTCTCTCAGTCCAAAATATAAACATGACAAAAGATCAAGGAAATACCCTACAACTTGCAAAATTATTGAGATTCCTTATGAAGAGAAAAGTAATTTGATTCTGAAGACAGTGACAATACTGTACACTATTATAAGGTTTTACCCAAAAATAATAATAATAAGACTTAGATAATAATTACTATGTCGTAAGCACTATTTTCCAAGAGTTTAACATGTTTTGATTCATTTAAGGTACACAGAAAATCTGAGAAATGGATGATATTTTTATACCCCATTTTTCAGATAAGAAAACTAAGGCATAGGAGGTTGGATGTCTTGAGATGGTCAACGGTAAAGCCAAGGTTCAAATGCAACAGTTTACCTCCTTGACAGCTCACACTTAATGCTTATTTTTATAATACTCTAAAAACAAGAATGACCTTCAGAGATCATCTTAATCTAAAAGATACTGAAGTGATTATAACTCTCATTTTCTTTTTTGTATATTGACAAGATAGTTAAAAAAAAAATCAGTGTTATCGGTCCCACTAACAGACATTAGAAACAAAACCACTCCTTAATAAAGTAACTTGAACTTACTTAAAATTTCAACTTTCTAATTTCATTCTCTCTCCTGTCTTTTGTCTTCCCTATCTGTTCAAGAGAGTCTTTGTGTGTCTGTTTCCAATTTCTTCTATGTTCCTACTCTGAATTGTCTTCTTGTGTTTGCTGTTTTGCAATTGCTATTGATGTATTTTTTTCCGAAATAATAGAAAATAGTAGTTTGTTCCAATTATCTGCCTCTCAGTGAGTGTGTTTGTTTATTTAGCTTAGATTTACTGGTGAATCTTAGAACGTCTAAATGAAAACCCAGATTATCATTCCTGAAAAAGTATGAGATACTGAAAGAAGAAAATACCGTCTCTTTGCTACTTTCCGTATTCACTCCAACCTCTACTCTTAACCCAATCCTAACCCCATCTCAGGGAATACACAAGCTAGAGCTTCATATATCTTTTAAAACACAAATACAGGGGCTGCCTGGGTGGCTCAGTGGGTTAAGCCTCTGCCTTTGGCTCGGGTCATGATCTCAGCGTCCTGGGATCAAATCCAATGTCGGGCTCTCTGCTTAGGCGGGGAGCCTGCTTCCTCCTCTCTCTCTCTCTACTTGTGATCTCTCTGTCAAATAAATAAAATCTTAAAAAAAAATACAGAAAAAAAGATAGAAATAATTTCTGTGTTTGCATTGCCGTTTTATCCTGAATATTTGAAGATGTCTGCTTAATACATGCACTTGATTCAAGTAAAAACACTCTGGGTAAATATATATCCTATTCAAAGGAAAATTAATCAAGGGAAGCTTTCAATTCAAAAGAAGTGCCATATCTCTAATATGTAGATCACATGAGGATGGACATGTTTAAGTGAGAAAATGCCTAGTCTTCCCTTATGATATAAAGTGACAGTGTGCAAAAACATTTACTGATTTTCATCTGTTAAATTCATTATCTTACATAATAGTCTTTCCAGGTAAATCAGTAGAGGGACATAAAATTGCATAAATTTGTTCACCAGGTTGTAAATGTGCCAGAGTAGCTGTTTTTCAGCTATCTGAGTTGACCCAAAAGCTGAATGCTCACTTGTGTTAGTAAGTAATAAAATACTCGTGTCTGGACCTCACTCTGGTCAGGTGCCAAACTAATTATCTATTACCTGATATTATCCAGAAGTGCTCTTTACATTCTTCTGCTGCAAGCATGTAAAATACTTAATCCTTCCTCTAAATACACTAATCCACAATCAGCCCAGATAAAAATAAAACTAATAACGGTCATAATTTTAAAGCCAATTACCACATAAGATCACTGACAAAAGTCTTCAGGCATTGCTAGTGACCAAGTGGAACATTGGTATTGTCATTTCTTATACTTGGAAGCAGTATATGAAAAGAGAGGAGGGAACAAAACAATAAGATTAATTGATCCAGCGATATGACAACTGACAAAAGAAGAAAAGGTCACCTTATGTTGTGTTCTTTCTTTGTTATTAAAAAAAATCATTTTGGGGCCCCTGGGTGGCTCAGTGGGTTAAGCCGCTGCCTTCGGCTCAGGTCATGATCCCAGGTCCTGGGTTCGAGCCCCACGTCGGGCTTTCTGCTCAGCAGGGAGCCTGCTTCCTCCTCTCTCTCTGCCTGCCTCTCTGCCTACTTGTGATTTCTCTCTGTCAAATAAATAAATAAATAAATCTTTAAAAAAAAATCATTTAAAAAAATAGTTCAAACTTACATAATTAGGAGTGAGGGAACCAGGAAGATATTTGAATCATATGACTTATTATACTGCTTTTTTCAACCCTCATTCCACTAAATAGCTGTTTCTTTTTATGCTGCACTGAGTACAGCTATGTTTAAGCCATTGTAAAATTATAAATAGTACTTATACAAAAAGAATAAATTCTGAAGAGACCCAAATAGGCTTGCTATTTATTTGCTTACTTATTAATGAAAAAATACATGTTATCTCTCTCTTTCTTAAGTTTAATAAACTTGGAGCAAATGTGAATACTGGGAATATACTGTAAGTTACAATTAGTAGATTTCAAGGCAGTATCTAGGAGAGTCTTTGTGGTGCTTGGATGATACTGAACAAGCCTTGAAAAAAATATTGATCAGGTCCCTTATGGATGTGTCATTTAGTCATAGTTCCTTATGGACCATATGAGGTGCTTGTTAGTGCATGAATTTTACATCTTCCTAAATTAAACATCCTATTTTATTTTAAATACAAAGTATTTACTGTTGTTTCTCTTGTACAAGTTCTACTTGATTTCTCAGTCTTTATTTTTTAATCTCTTACACATTTATTGATTTAATCCTAAATACCAAGTAATATTACATAATACTGTAGAACTCTAGGCTTGCAAGTAATCCCTCTAATGATTCCGTTGAACTGGAGACTTGAATAATAAAAACAGACTTAATGGCATTAAGAGATGGAATGAATGATAACTTAAATTTATCAGCAATTTAACCAATTTACTTTGCTAGGCAATGTCTAGGGATGGAAAATAATATTTAAGATGGATTTTACTTTTGTTTTGTGAGTTTGTGTCATTTTTCAATTAGCAATATTCATGCTCCAGACAAACCTCATTGGCTACCGCACCACCACTGCACAAAACTATGTGTCATTTTTAATGTAGTTTTTATCAATACAAATTTTCTTTTAGAGTGGCAGTAAGAAAGGAGTACATACCACCCAAGTAAATCATTAACCACCCTAGTTAATCATTTTTAAAATAAACTTAAAATGTGGATCATATTTAAATTTAATTTTTTGAATATGGAGGCACTACTCAAGATACATGGTAGGGATTGATTGCAGATGGCTTATGAAAAAAAAGACTCGATAGAGAACCCCAGAGATGGACCCTCATCTCTATGGTCAACTAATCTTTGACAAAGTAGGAAAGAATATCCAATGAGAAAAAAGACAGTCTCTTCAACAATGGTGTGGGAAAATTGGACAGCCACATGCAGAAGAATGAAACTAGATCATACACACCATACACAAAACTAGACTCAAAACAGAAGACCTAAATGTGAAACAGGAATCCATCAAAATCCTAGCGGAGAATACAGACAGCAACTTCTTACTAGACACATCTCTGAAGACAAGAGAAAGAAAGGCAAAAATGAATTAATTGGGATGTTATCAAGATGAAAAGCTTTTGCACAGCAAAGGAAACATTCAACAAAACCAAAAGACAGTTAAGAGAATGGGAGAAGATATTTGTAAATGACATATCAGTTAAAGGGCTAGTATCCAAAATCTATAAAGAGGTTATCAAACTCGACACCCAGAGAACAATAATCCAACCAGAAAATGGGCAGAAACATGAACAGGCATTTCTTGAAAGAAGACATCCAAATGGCCAACAGACCCATGAAAAAATGCTCAACGTTGTTCGGCATCAGGGAAACAAATCAAAACCACAATGAGAGACCACCTCACACCAGTCAGAATAGCTAAAATTAACAAGTCAGGAATGACAGATGTTGGCAAGGATGCGGAGAAAGGGGAACCCTCCTACACTGTTGGTGGGAGTGCAAGCTAGTGCAGCCACTCTGGAAAACAGTATGGAGGTTCCTCAAAAAGTTGAAAATAGAACTACTTTATAACCCAGCAGTTGCACTACTGGGTATTTACACTAAAGACACAAATGTAGTGATCTGAAGGGGCACCTGCACCCCAACGTTTATAGCAGCAATGTACGCAATAGCCAAACTATGAGAAAGAGCCCAGGTGTCTATCAACAGATGAATGGATAAAGATGTGGTATATTTTTACAATAGGATACTACTCAGGCATCAAAAAAAAAAAAAAGAAAGAAATCTTGCCATTTGAAAAGATGTGGATGGAACTGGAAGGTATTATGCTAAGCAAAATAAGTCAGAGAAAGAGAATTATCATATGCTCTCACTCACATGTGGAATTTAAGAAACAAAACAGATGAGCATAGGGGAAGAGAGGAAAAAATAAAACAAGATGAAATCAGAGAGGGAAACAAACCAAAACAGACTCTTAATCATAGCAAACAAACTGAGATTGCTGGAGGGCAAGTGGGTAGGAAGATGGGGTAACTGGGTAACGGGCAATAAGGAGGGCACATAATGGAATGAGCAGTGGTAATATATTAAGACTGATGAATCACTGACCTTTACCACTGAAACTAATAAAACATTATATGTAAATTAATTGAATTTAATTAAAAAAGGAAATATGGGATAGGAAAAGGAAAGAAAAGAAAAAAGGAGTCATAATAACCCATTCTTCTAAAGAAGTAGAAAATCCTATACTTTCGTGATAATGTTTTAGGATGTAAATTTCAGTTGTAACTTAATTGGTTCATTCAATATTTTCTGAATATCATTTCTCCTTCAGACACTATATGGCTAGGCCTTGAGTCTGCAACAGTGAATCAAACCCAGAACAGTGCACTACAAAAGTAAATGTATGTCAGCAGTCAATAGAAAAACGACATAAGAAATACAAATGGTGACTGTACTTACTGTATACTTACTGTGGTGAGCAGACTAATGTGTAGAATTGTCAAATCACTATGTTGTACACATGAAACTAATATAACATTATATGTCAACTATACTTTGATGATAATTTTTTTAAAAAGTAAGTGCAAGAAAGTTGGAGTCAGGAAAGAGGAAATATTTGGGTAGAGACATCAGCCTTTCCTGAAGGAGGAAGCATTCAAATTGAAACTTGAAAGGTGGTTAAGATTTCAACAGATAATTAGAGAGAGAAGGGCTTTCTCTGGGAGTTATAATTAACAGTGTGTGCAGAGGCAGGAGGTAAGAATTCAGGAAGTCTGCAAGTAAACTAGGGAATTCTCTTGTGGTATCGTGTATAGATTCATACAGTCCTTTGTGCCTCTCAGATGAGATTGTGGGTTCAGTGATGTCTATGCAGTTTGGAAATTTAGGAAGGCCCTTCATTTCTTCTTTATAAATTATTTCTCAGTTAATTTTTCTTTTCATCCTCACAAACATATCAGCAGGGACCAATCCATTCTTGCACTGCTCCAATCTATTTTCCTCATAGCAGCAGCCGGAGAAAAAGATGTGAGCACCTCCTCTGTTTAAAACTTACCAGTGTTTTGGGGACGCCTGGGTGGCTTTCAGTTAGTTAATTGTCAGACTCCTGATTTTGGCTCAGGTCATGATCTCAGGGTTGTGAGATCAAGCTCAGCATTGGGCTCCACACTGGGTGTGGAGCAGAGCCTGCTTAAGATTCCCTCTCTCGAAGCACCTGGGTGGCTGAGTCGTTGAGAGCCTGACTTAGGCTCAGGTCATGGTCCCAGGGTCCTGGGATCTAGCCCCACATCAGGTTCCTTGGTGAGCAGGAAGCCTGCTTCTCCCTCTTCCACTCCCCCTGCTTGTGTTCCCTCTCTCTGTCAAATAAATAAATGAAATCTTAAAAAAAAAAAAAAGATTCTCTCTCCCTCTCTATAAACAACAAAGATCAAATGTTTTGTTTTTTTCACAGTTCCTGAAATAAATAAAATCTAACAGAGTTTTATCTGACTCAGATACTCTGAAAAAGTTCTTCCTTCTTCCTAAAAACTTCTAAATTTGCCACACTAGTTAGCATCACTCAGGTACCAGCTAAATGTCAGTTTCAATGATTTCTTTCCTGACTCATTTAATCTAAATAGGCTTTCCTCTGAATTCTCTCTTGTGGTGCCTGCTACTTTTTCTTCCTTTGTTTATCATTACCTGCAGTTAGGAGAGAGGAACCCTCTGAACTAACCAAGTCTGAGCAGTTCTGAACAGCAAGCCAGCCCCTGGGAAGGAGGTCAGACAAAGCAGAGGTCTGGCATCCAGGTGTGCTTCCATTCCATAACACCAGTATAAACAGTGTTACCATGCAGTTCTAGAGATGCTAAGCCAGGCGCAGAACCTCAGGTTTTATTATCTCTGTCTCCATCTCTGTCTCTGTCTCTGTCTTAAATTTCATTTCTTTCTAAATAGCCTGGCTGGATTTTTATAAATTTTTAAAAAACAGCTTTTGATTTATTTTATCTCTTTAGTTTTTGACCTTTTTTTCCTATTTACTTGATTTCTAGTTCATATTTCTTTCTTTCTTCTAATTTACTTTGTTTAATGTTCTCTTTTTTTTTTCCAGATTTTTTTTTTTGGAAGCTTAGATCACTGAGAAATGCTTCTACTTCAACTAGAAATACTTGACTTGCTCCTTTCCCTTGTAATTTTTTTCAAAAAAAATTTGTTTTAAAGATTTTATTTATTTATTTGACAGAAAGACAAAGTGAGAGGGAAAGAATAAGCATGGGGAGTGGGAGAGGGAGAAGCAGACTCCCCGCTGAGCAGGGAGCCCAATGCAGGGCTCTATCCCAGGACCCTGGGTTCATGACCCACACCCTTTGAAGACAAATGCCTAACCGACTGAGCCACCCAGCCTCCCCCAAAATGTTTAAGAAAGAAAAAAAATCTGTCAAATAAGATACTAAAAGGAAAACTAAATTCAATAACATTATATAATTATGAGCCCATCGATACTGTATTCATGAAAAGTTTTTGATCATCAGCTGGACTTCTTTAAGTACATGATTCTATATATAAGTGAGATAAAACATGTTTTTCTAAGTTACACCTTCAAAACTAAGACATTGATTAATAGCAACAGGAAAGAAAAAAAATAAATAATTCTGACATGTTCAATGAGAACGCTTGTGCTTTTATTTTCAAAATGCACCACAACTGCAAACTGTGCCAAGTGGCACAAGTTCCTACAGCTTGGTGTCTGGAGTCCAGCAAAATGTACTGTTTTCTCAAAGCTGCCATCAGTTTGTAAGGTGTTGATATGCTGGGATAACTACCGAGGCAAAAAGAAAATCTGGGTTAGTGTTTTATTTATCCCTTTATTAAACATCGGTTATGTACATGGCACTACATGAGGCATTGTATAAATTACAAAATTAAAAATGTATTTCCTTATGAGGTTAAAACAGTGACTACTGTAATAGAAGGGGAAGTTACAAGGGGCTAAGTATTATCCACAAAAGAAAACGGTTTTAAACAGAGCATTCATTCATTCGTTGATGATGACTGAAGAGACACTTGCTAAAACCCTGTGCTGAGGTAAGTTTGAAGTGCACACTGTTTGGATTTGCTATAGAAGGAATAGAGGGCAAGCCGGTCCTGGGGAAGCATGTTCCCTCTCTAAGAGGCTCTTTACTGCTTTGTTGTGTACCCAATGTAGAGAAAAAAATTTAAACTGATTGTTTCCAAGCCTTCTGTTTTTTCCCTCCTTGTTTACCACTCTACTTACTCCTGCCTGGAGAGATTCATTTTTTTCCTCTGTTCTTAAAAAATAACTATATTCTAGTTTCCCAGAACTCTAGAGCTTCAAGATTCTTCTTTCTAAAGACTCTCCACAGGCATACCTTGTTTTATTTATGCTTTGCTTTATTGTTATTTGCAGGTTCTTTTTTCTTTTTTTCTTTTTTTCAGACTGGAAGTTTGTGGCAAACCTGCTTGGAGTAGGTCTATTGACTCCATTTTCCTAATAATCTGCTCACTTTCCTAATAATCTGCTCCGTGTCACATTTTAGCAATTCTCACAATATTTCAAACTTTTTCATTGTTGCTGTATTTGTTACTGTGATCTGTGATCAATGATTTTTGATGTTACAATTGTCATTTTCTTGGGGGGCCACAATCCAGGCGCATATAAGACAGCAAACTTAATCGACAATGTTGCATATGTTCTGACTCTTCCACCAACCAGCTTTTTCCCCATTTGTCTCTCTCCTTGGGCCTCCCTATTCCCTGAGATACAACAATATTGAAATTAAGCCCATTAATAACCCTACAATGGCCTCTAGGTGCTCAAGCGAAAGAAAGACATATGTGCTCTCACTTTAAATCAAAAGCTAGAAATTATTAACCTGAGTGAACAGCACATGTTGAAAGCTGAGATTGGTCTAAAGCTAGGCCTCTTGTGCCAGTTAGCCAAGTGGTGAATGCAAAAGCAAAGTTCAAGAAGGAAACTGAAAGTGTTATTCTAGGGAATGACAAGAAAGAAAAATATAGCCTTATTGCTGAAATAAGTGGTCTGGGTAGAAGAGCAAACCAGCCATATTGTTCCCTCAAACTAAAGCCTAACCCAGAGCAAGACCCCAGTTTCTTCAATTCTGTGAAAGCTGAGAGAGGTAAAGAAGCTGCAGAAGAAGAGCTTAAAGCTAGCTCAGATTGGGTCATGAGCTTTAATGAAAGAAACCTTCTCCATAACATAAAAGTGCAAGATAAAGCAGCAAATGTTGATGTAGGAACTGCAGCAGGTTTTTCAGAAGATCCAGTTAAGATTATTAATGAAACTGACTAAACTGAACAGCAGATTTTTCAATTCAGACAAGACAACCTTCTTTCTATTGAAAGATGCATCAAGGACTTTCAAAGCTAGAGAGAAGTCAATGCCTGGTCTCAAAGCTTCAAAGGACATGCTGACTCTTTTGTCAGAGGCTCATGCAACTGGTGACTTTAAGTTGAAACCAGTGCTCATTTATATATCTGAAAAGCCTAGGGCCCTGAAGAATTATGGTAAGTCTACTCTGCCTGTGCTCTCTTAATGGAATAACAAAGCCTGGATGACAGCACATCTGTTTACATAGCACAGTTTACTGAATATTTTACACCTACCATTGAGACCTACTTCTTAGGGAAAAAAAAAAAAGATTCCTTTCAAAATATGACTGTTCCTTGACTATGCCTTTAGTCACCTTCAAGCTCTGGTGAAGATGGACAAGATTCATGTTGTCTTCATGTTCGTTAATGCAATATCCATTTTATAGCCCATGGATCAAAGAGTCATTTTAACCTTCAAGTCTTATTATTTAAGAAATACATTTCAGGACGCCTGGGTGGCTCAGTCGGTTAAGCGGCTGCCTTCGGCTCAGGTCATGATCCCAGCATCCTGGGATCGAGTCCCACATCGGGCTCCTTGCTCGGTGGAGAGCCTGCTTCTCCCTCTGCCTCTGCCTACTACTCTGTCTGCCTGTGCTCGCTCTCTCTCTCTCTAACAAATAAATAAAAATAAAAAATCTTTAAAAAAAAAAAAAAAAAAAGAAATACATTTCATAATGCAATAGCCAGCATAGATACTGATTTTTATGATGGATCTGGGCAAAGTAAAAGGAAAAACTTCTGAAAAAAATTCATTATTCTAGATATCATTAAGAACATTCATGATTTAGGGGAAGAGGTCAAAATATCGCCATTACAAAAGTTTGGAAGAAGTTGATTCCAGCCCTCCTGGGTGACTTTGAGGGAATCAAGACCTCAGTAAAGGAAGTAACAGCAGATGTGGTGGAAATAGCAAGAGAACTAGAATTAGAAGTGGAGCCTGAAGATGCCACTAACCTGCTGCAATACTATGATGAAAGTTGAACAGAACAGGAGTTGGTTCTCAGGGATGAGCAAAGACAGTAGGTTCTTGAGATGGAAACTATACTGGGTGATGGTGCCATGAACATTGTTGACATGACAAAAAAAGATTTAGAATAGTTGATAAATCAGCAGCAGGATTTGAAAGGATTGGCTTCAAACTTGAAAAAAGGTCTACTGTGGGTAAAAGGCTATTAAACAGGATCACGATATATGGAAAAAAATCACTTGAGGAAGGAGGAGTTAATCAGTGTGGAAAACTTCACTGTTGCTTTGTTTTAAGAGATTGCCACAGCCACCCCACTTTCAGCCACCACCACCCTGATCAGTTAGGAGCCATCAACATCAAGGCAAGATCCTGCTTCAGCTGAAAGATAAATGACTCCATGAAAGCTCAGGTGTTGGTCAGCATTTTTGTTTTAACAATAAGGTAATTTTTAATTGAGTTATGCACATTTTTGGACATAATATCATTGCATGCTTAATGAACTACATTATAGTGTAAATGTAACTTTCATATTCACTAGGAAAGCAAAAAAATTTATTTTTCTCACTTTATTGTCATACTTCATTGCGGTAATCTAGAACAAACCCACAGTATCTCTAAGGTATGCCTGTGTGTCTTACTTTATAGTTACTCAAAATCCAAACTGCTCCCAATCTTCATTTTTTTCCATTGTGTTCTTATACGTCTCCACTGCCCACCCCTTATTTTACAATATACCCACATACACACACACACTCATTTGCTTCCAGCTTATCATATGCTTTGTAGTTCAGTTAATGGGATCAAATTCCACTCTGTCATGGTAACATCAGACTCATTTTGGGTTTCTTCCTTGACTTCATTATCTATACAGTTAGTCATCAAGTTCTGAATATTCCACCTCATCTGATTGTTTGACTGTTGCTGTCTTAGTTCAGACAGCTGCCTTCTTGCTATTACACTAACTTTTTCTTCATTTTAATGCAAATATATTCTCATTCATTTCAGTCCATCCCCCAGGGCAGTGGTCAGCAAACTTTTACATAAATGGCTGGAATATGTTGGGCTTTGCAGACCACAGGTCTCTGTCTCAACTACATAATTCTGCTGATAGAGTACAAACACTGAGGAACAGAAGTTATAAATTAATGGGCATGACTATGTTCCAATAGGACTTTATTTACAAAGACAGATGGCATGCCAGATTTGGCCCATTTGGTGTAGTTTGCAGGCTCCTGGAGTAGGATTTTGTTCTAAAAACTGAGTCTGATCATAACTCTCAATTTTTTCTGTTAAATTACCTTACCTATAGGAATATTTCCCAGCAATAAGTTCCTTAGAGCTATACGGGATTATAAACATGCAAAACACAAAATTATCTGTACTATATTAAACATGCAGCCAGCATCATATTCAATTTACACGTAACTATTTTGCATGAGTTCTATCTTTGTGCATATTAACTTACACCTCAGTAACGAAAATAAAGACATAAATAAGCAATGAATAATTTGTCATTAGCTGTTATTTTATTTAATTTTTCAAGACTATTTCTGTTTTTGGGAGAGAGAACATGAGCAGGGGGAGGGGCAGAGGCAAGGGAAGAGAGAGAATCCTCAAGCAGACTCCTGATTGAGTGCAGAGCCTGACATGGGGCTCAGTCTTATCACCCTGAGATCATGACCCAAACCAAAATCAAGAGTCAGAAGCTTAACAGCCTAAGCCACTCAGGCATCCCATAGCTGTTATTTTAATAATGGTTTAAAATTACTTTATTGTGGAATGATGTTTTAAAATTATGCATTGTATTTTTTATTAATAATTATTCTGAAAGTTCTTCACCCACTCGGGTTGAAACATGGTTCATGGAAAGGGCAAAACTCAGCCAAGACAAGATCAAGTATTTGTTCAGTTTAAACTCCCAAAATAATCTTTTGAAGTTCATTTTAAGTACAAAAATTGTGAAAGATATGCCTTTCATCTGTAAGAGTCAGATTGTGTTGAGAGGAAAAAATGATATACAGATTTATAGTGCTTTGAAATGTGGGTCCTTGCTGATCCCAATGAGATTGCATCTCCCCAGGGTTAGCTAATTCCTAGAGATAGCAAGTGACAACCCTGAGATGTGTCTTTTATGTCCAAACTGACCAATCCAGAGTTTTGATCCAGCTACACCTTCTTTATCAAACTCTCACAGGTTGAGTCACTTTCCCTCTGCCCTAACATCACCTCCAGGCCAGGTACCAGGCAACTACGGCAATCCCTACACCTCAGAGCCTGTTGAAATTATTCAAGAAAGCCAATCCTAAACCTGTTTATCCTGCTTACCCTGCCTTGCCAGTCACCTCCCATGAAAACCACAATTAGCCAGTGCTTTCCCCTTGCTCCTCTGCCTCTTGACTGACATTCCCCATGTGGCACGCCACATACCTCCTGTTTCTAGGGACCTATGGGTATAAGATTTTCCTTCATAGCAATCATTTCCATGTCTCTGTGTCTTACCATTCCTGATTGAAATAAATCCTGGGTATATTTGAGAACAAGATTCCAGAGGTCAAACTTTGGGGACCTGAGCATAGAGTTTTTATTCTGTCTTACAAGGTAACAGGTTCCTTCAAGTCCTACCTGAGCCTTTCCAGGCAGTTCTAACATCTCTCAAAACTACTTCCCAAGCAATAGGGAAGGAATAATAAGTACAGTTAATTGGGGAACCCTGCCTGCTTGGATGCTGCTTTGAGTGATTTGGAGCAATCAACTTTAACAAAAACAACAACAACAAAAACACTTGTTCTGTGGTTTTTTCAAGGTAAAGTAGATTTTCTCTTTCCCATACATATACATGTGGATTGCAGTGCCTTATTTTTCTTGGGGACTTGTTCTGGCTCAGGAATCCCTCTCATAATTCTCTTTTGTTCATTTGATTAGTCTGCCTTCACACACACACACACACACACACACATACATACATGATTTATGGACATCAAGACAAAAACAAAACAAAATACCCTTGTGTTTGAGTTGTGGGTCCTCTGAAGCATAGAACTTGGAGCTGAGTCCCTTTTATCTGGGACTCAGGCAGGTATTGAATCTATTAGATATTGAATCTTAAGACAAATCTATACCATTTAAGACAATACAGTATTGCTAAAATAATTGACTGAAAAATAAGCAAAAATGGGTAAAAAATGTTTCAATAAATGGTCCTGGGACAATTGCTTTTTCAGAAGAAACCACACAGTCCTAGACCTAACTTTTACAACTTGGCCAATGTTGAATTTGAATTTCAGAAGGAATGATTTCCATTTAGTATAAGTAGGTCCCAAATATTGTATAAGATATACATACATGAAAAAAAATTCTTTGTTAATCTGTTCCGAATTTAACTGAGTGTCCTGTATTTTATCTTGTATCACTAATTACAGTCATTATTAAAATGTTTACCACAAACATGGGCTTTTAATTCATATAAAACAGTTATAGCTTAATTTAGGAAATCTCAGTCAGTAAATGTTGCTAAAAATATATGCACAAGGAAACATTTTAAAGTGTAGGAGTTTCAAGCTCTTTATAAATACTAACAGCTCACCAATAAAGAAAGTGGCAAGGCCAGAAAGAGATTTCTATTAAGCTGTTTCATTATCTTTAGATGCATGATTCCTCCATTCATCAGTTGACTTCCTGTACAAGTCAGATTTACCAACTTATTCACCTTCATTTTCCTTCTCACATCTGTCCCCTATGCACTGAGAGAATGAAGAACTATCCATCCAGTCGTAAAGGTGATGATCCAGTGTTGCAATGATGAGTAGATAGTTCCCAGCACTCTCCCTGTTTATATCCAAAAACATCACCCCTCAGCTCTCCCCATCCAGGACCTGTTCTGATCTCCTGGCCCCGTGGAAGACTGCAGTGGTCTGACCAGAAGAAAGCTCCTCTGTGATTCATTCAGGAGAGGTTCAGAGGAGCACAACAGCTGTCCAGGAATACATGATAGGTTTTATATTTTTTTACAAAACCTTCATCTGGCAAGAATAGTACTACCTAATGTTTATTTTTATCTCTAATTTCTGTGCCTCTGACCTCTATGGTTTAATTGAATTCCTTCAGGGTGCATAACTGTGCACTGGGCTTGGGATACATGAGACCCTCGTTCTTAAGGAATAGTACTTAGTAGATGAGAAAGACATCATGAACAGGAATATAAATATATAAAAACAAAAGCTTAGAGGTCATTTTTCTAACAGCTGAAGAAAAGGGATGGCTAATATCCAAAAAGCTTTAGTGAAGTAGGAGTTTAATAAAGGGAGGGGATCTGTGACAGACTGAGCAGAAAGAAGAAAGCTGTGGTAGGTTGTTTGGCAGGATCCAGTGCCCCTTTTTTGCCCTTGGTTTGGAACCCTCAGAGTTGGACTGGGTTATGTGGGCACCTGGAATAAAGACTACATTTCCCAGACTCCACTGCAGCCAGGTGTGGGCTTGTGATTAAGTTTTTAGGCAATAGAATGCAAATGAATACCTGTGTGTCATTTCCTGAAAACGTCCTGGGGGTGGGGGCCAGCGTGGCCCTGGGCGTGGGGTTGCTTTTCTACAGCCTCTTCTTGCTGGTTGAAAAGCTGACAAGGGCTGCCCCAAGACTAGCCCTCTGGAAACAATACCGAAGGAGGTGGAGCAGGAAGACCCGCTGAAGAAGCCTTGGCCTCCAACTCCACATGGTGCCATACTACTCAAAGAGCTTACCTGCAGATTTCATTTCCATAATTGAGAAATGAACATTTCTCCTGTTGAAGTAAGTCCCACGTTGGTGATCTTCTACAAAATAAAAGAATAACTACTCATAACAGACACCTAACTTAATGGCAAAATCAACTGCTTCATAAGAAATCAAAACTACGGATTCCAGAACATATTTCTAAAAAGAGTGATCTTGTAATACTTTTAGACACTTGGTATCCCCTAGGGCCATTCAGGCAAGTTTCCAATTGAAGACCAAGGCAATGGGGAAAATATTTGAGACCAACTCAAAATGGGCCTGTCATTGAATAGATTTATTTTCAAGAAGAGATCACAGGGTCAAAAAAGAAAAATAAGGATCATTTGCATTGAAATAGCTCTAGCCAATTCCTACCAAATCAGGCTGAAAATAAGTGCAAGTTGACTTCCAGTGAAATTGAATATAACTTCTGGCCAATCTCTCTTAACCCTTAAAGATGGCTGCAGTTGATTTGTAGAGGAGCCAGCAAAACATCTCACATCAGTACACTATTTTCTGGAAAATCAGTCTGCACAATGAAATGATAACTAGCTGAAGGTACTTTAAAAAAAAAAAAACAACAACCCTAATTTCCTAGAAATTTACTTGGCTTCCCACCCCAATTAACAAAGCACAAAATAAACACTGAAGATTGAGCATTACTTAACAATTTGAAAAAAAAATCGGTATTTATTTCAAGCACAATTAATCTAAAGAAATTTCTATTACCATTATCAAGCCATTAATAGAATTGTCCAAGTAATTCAATAAGGCACAGACTAAATATTCTTTACTTAATCTTTTTATTCTTTTTGATTTCTTGCTTTTGAAGTTGCATAATTTTACTAGACTGGTATTTAAAATTTCTTAGATGGTATCGTTTTTTTTTTTTTTTAAGTTCTACCTATATCTTTTCACAAAGAATTTTACAGGCAGAAACTTTATGTTATAATTTCTATATTCAGGAAAAGTAGGTATTTCTATGGCTCACCTTTTGGAGACCTTCCAGGTGAGAGGCCAATGAGGGCTGTTGGGCACCACTGGAGTTGTGGGTAGACTGGGGTTGATAATGGCCTTCCCATTTTCCATGTTCGATGAGCAATGTGGGCCACACTGACTCCATTTTGATCAGGACAGTGGCCACTCACACTTCGTTCCACAGAAGCAATAAAAGAAGTTGAAAACAGATCCACAAAATAAACTCTGTTGTAGGTATACGATTCAAATATCCCCATCTTCGTATGAAGTCTTGTATTAAAATCTGTTCAGCCTAACATTTGTTTCAAAAGGCAATGAGACAGAATAATAGACTAGATAGACAAACAGAGGACCCTGAAGAAGTTTAAATATTTATATATTGCTTATATATCCACTTATATAACAGCCAATACACATCCCTTCTGTTTTATAATTCAGCTCACTCAGATCACTCTTGAATAAAGGTCATCAGTGATGGCTTAATCATGAAATCCACCAGAAGTTTATTGGCCTTTGTTTAATGTGACCTTTCTGTAACCTCCGTCAATAATGAATACTTCCCACTTCCAGAAAAATCTCTGCTGTTTTGGCTTCTATAGTACTATGTGCTCTTGGTTTCCTCTCACCTCTCTGAGCAAAGTCTACTTTGCTGGCAATACCTGAAGTGTTAACATTCCCTAGGATCTTGATCATGGGTTTCCTTGCAGAGCACATTCCCATGGTTCATGTACTAGTCATCTGTTCAAGGAGCCTGATCCTACAACATTATCAATGTCAGAACACTCCCAAGATTCATTGCTATAATATAGGTTATATTCTGGATTTGTTTTCACTTGAAACCCCCAAAGAAACCAAATCTGTACCAAGGTAGACTTATTTTCTAAATATTTTTCCTCTCTCACCCCATCTTCATCCAGCCACAAAATCTTATTTATTCTACAGTCTAAATATCCTTCATATTCATAGTTTTCTCTTAATCTCCATTCCCACTGACTCTTACTCAGTAGTCAGCTGGACCACTGTGAAAGTCAAAAGAGAAACAAGCAGAAACTACCTAAATAGCTTTCTTGCTCTTAATATCATCCCATTTTCATTATATAATAATTCATGAGATTCTACTAAAATAGCCACTTTCCTATTCAAACTCCTACAGTGGCCTTTCTTCATCTATTAGGTCAACTCCCATATCTTTAGCAGAGTAGAGAAGCCATTCATACTGCGTACACCTTCACTTCTGGGTTCATGGATCACTCTCCACACATTCACCCATGCCTGTGTCTTTTTGAACACTTATGTTCACTACATGTGTTATGATTTTTCTTACCTCTGCAGCTTTGCTCATGCTGTTGTTGTTAACTGAAAAATTCTCCCCTTCTTTTCATACTTGGAAAATTATCTTTTAAGTTTCACACAAAAATCCTTTCTCCTGTGGCCTTCTCCTGTGCAGTCTCCTGTATCCTCTTTCTTGAGTTCCTCTGTATTTTGTACATGTTTTCATCACATAAATTTATACAATGGACTGTAAGCATTTCTTTACACGTACACTTTTCCTTCACAGGGGAAAGGAACTATATCTTATTCATTTGTCCATGTCCAACACCAGGCACACTGCCTGGTGCTCAAAAGATGTTCATTTTATTAATATTAAGCAGAAAATGAAGTATACGGATAAAAGACATATGGTCTTTGATTTCAGGGAAATACATTAAAAATCTAAAGATCTATCATGAAAAAAAAATATGGATTTGCTTTTATTCCACCAGAGGGTAGAACTAATAAAATTTACTAAGAAGAAAATTTTTGTTTAATAAAATAATGTACTCTCTAATTTTTGGAATTATTCAACAAACAAATAGGGAATCCCAAAAGTTGATGAGCTTCCCATTACTAGATTCAGGCTGAAACAGTATGGCCTACTCAAACAGAACATGGGCTATATTCAGTACTTGTACTGGATGAGGGTTTAGACCTCCACAAGTCTGATGTTCCTCTGTGAGAAAAAGACAGATTTTGAGTGATTTTAAAATAATCTTTTGAGGAAATAAGATGATTTGCAATCTCTGCCTTAATTTTGTATTTAAAATGCTAATTTTAAAATACAGTCAGAGATGATAAAGGAGTTCACAGAAATATTATAACTCCACAATATTCTGGGAATGCATAACTAGAGACACTGTAGTGGAGTTATTTGGGAGGAAAGTGATAAATATTTAACTGATGTGGGTACTTAGGAAAGATGGACATATGAGTCAGATAAATGGAAGGTCAAATAGCGCCTTTGTTACCAATAAAGATAAACTCTGTTGACAGATAAGCCACGTTCTTCTACAGGCATAATAAATAACCCCTGCATTGAAAATACCCTCACCTGCCAACAAGGATGCAAGCTTCCCATGCTGCCAGAGAGTGGACAGCAGAGCAGAAGAAGTTTTGGGAGGACCCAGACAACAAGGAGCCGACTTTGCTTTGTTTCTTCTCTATTTGCAATAATCAATGAAGGGCAGTGAGCAAGCAGGTAGAAAGAAGCTAGAAGTACTTCTTTTACAAATTCTTCTGGAAAGCTAAGAGGAAGTTTCCTCTTCTTTATGAAGAGGAAATGAAGAATAGAACAGGTTTTTTTAAAATATTTTGTTTATTTATTTTGACAGAGAGTTCACAAGTAGGCAGAGGCAGGCTGAGAAAGAGGGGAAAGCAGGTTCCCTGCTGAGCAAAGAACCCATGTGGGGCTCCATCCCAGGACCCTGAGCTCATGACCTGAGCTGAAGGCAGAGGCTTAACCCACTGAGCCACCCAGGTACCCTGGAACAGAACAGTTCTAATATACTTGTAAGAGCAATGTCTTTCAATTGCCTCTTAATCTACAATTGGCTTTACTTGTTAGAAAACACAATCTTGTTCAATCCTAAAGACTAACCTCTTTCTTTAGAATGACTTGTTTTCCTTTTTACTCATGTGCCCATGCATTCAACTAACATTTATTAAATGCCTACTATGCTCCTGGTTCTTTTGTGCTAGTGATCAAAGACTAATAAGCTTCTAGGTCACCAAAGAGCTCTAGCTGGAGAAATGGTCTTTTAACTGATGATGATGATGATGATGATGATGATGATAAGTGATACACCAGAAAATAGAGGCAGGAATATTACACTGTGAACTCAAAAGTGAAAGAGAAATTAATTACTGGAAGAAAGGAAAAGGGACATGGTAATGAAAATGCCAAGAATGAAGTGGAGTCCTGATGCAGGCTTTGAAAGATGAAGAGATGCTCACTAACAAAAAGTAGGTAAGAACACAGGAACAAAGATATCCCTGGAAAAACAATGTCCATGGGCAAAGGTACAGATATTTGCATATGCAGAGCTCTGTAAAGCATTAAACTAAAAGGAAAGTATGGCACCACATTTGATATATAAAATAAATATATTTGATATATATATATGAAATATATAAATATATAATATATAAATAAATAATATAATAATATAATATATAAATAATATAATATATAATGAGATAATATATTATAATATATAATATAATAATAAATATACAAATAAGTATATATATAAATCATATATATAAAATACATAAAAATACATATTTCCACAGTAAACTTAAGTTTATTGAAGCAAGGAACTTTTGTATAGTTTAATATGGTCACAAGGACCTAGAGGTGAGACATTTTGAACCAGTTAATAATAGCCAAATGATTTAGGGATTTATTCATTAACCATTATTAAATAAGCTCTGGAGCCCTCATCTTTGGTTGATTTCCAACAGTCATATCTCAGAGGTCTTGGCACTTGATGTCTGAATTTAAGAATTTATGTCTATAATATAAAGATTAAAAATATTTTGCTTCTGGGTCATTAAAATTTTTAGAATAATAAACCATTCCCTTGTAGTCCATCTACTTGGTAGAATGCCATTCAGGAATGTGTTCCCTATCTGAATTCATAGGGGAAATAAAACAGTGCTCTTATTAAGGAAATCCATTTCCTCCAAAAGGATAAAGTATGACAAGGACTGTTTTTCCAACTTAACATAAATTTCATAACATCAGCAGGGTGCCACGCAAACTACTCGATGGTGGGACTCTCACATGCCACAGCCACAGAATATATGGGCTCAGAAGAGACAGAGATTCTATTCCTCTCAGCACAGGGATGTCCTCCACACAGCTCTTCAAGATCTCCCATGATGAATCTACTTGTAACTATAAGTCTTATTTAGTAGATAGCTTCTTTCAGAACAGCTAAAATGATGAGTTTTCTTCTTTCTTTCTTTCTCTCTCTTTCTCCCTCTCTCACTGTGTCTCTATTTCTCTTCTCTTCTCTTCCCTTCTCTTTTCTTTTGTCTCTTTCTCTTCACAGATACAGCACCAGTGATTGAAAAGCCTGACTTGCAAATCTGACAATTCGACTTATCTAGGACTATCTCTAAGTACAAGGTCGACATTATCTCAGCCTGCATCCTGTGTAATTATAGTATTTGGCTGGCATTGCTGAACAGGGGCTGAAATCCATCAGGTTCTAGTTAATCTGCCTTGAGTAACCGCAGCTGGTTGGCCGGAAGAAAATGATTATGAAATAAAGTTGTTGTGTCTTAATAATAAAGATAACTGATATGCAGGGCAGGATGGCTCTAGGGTTAACCTTTTCCTATATATGAAGACTGTATAATGTGAGGAAAGAGGAGTTATTTCTGTAAAGTCTTTTTTATTTTGTATTTTGTGTCTTCTTTCTTTTCACCTTATCTAATTTCCCACCAGTCCTGAATTTTCATTACTCTTCAGTGAACCACATATATTAACCCTTTGGATGTTTTCCAAACAGACCAAACTAGAAATTTAATGGGCATGAGATCAGCTTCCTTCTTTTTAATTAGTCTTCAAACTTAATCTTGTCTTGTTTTATTAAGAATCAGTTTATCTTGCTAATGCTAAGGTTATGAGTTATTCACACTGCAGACAGGATGACGATGAATTTACATGGCGATATTAGATTAGATTAGTATGTCTAATGATATGTGACATGGTACAAGCTGTATATTCAACACTTAAAACAGGCTTATAGAGTTGGGGAAAACACCCCATCACCATTTATACAACACGAACAATTCAGCACACTTCCAATTCGAAATCCTGACTCCTTCCAACAAGAAAAGATTGTCATAAAATTATTTACCCAGTAATTGTGGAAAGGCACAGATGATGGGACGGTACTTAAGAGCACAGATTCCACAGTCATACCTAGCTCTGCCATCATTAGCCGTGTGACCCCGGGCAAATTACTTAACCTCTCTGTGCCTAAGTTTTCTCAAATTTAAAATGGATATGATAATAAATAAGTAGCTGCCTTATGTGATTATCATGAAGATTAAATGTGTTAACGTATCTAAAGCACTTAGAACCATGCCTGGCATTTAATAAGCATGGTAAGTATTCACGGTCAATAATATTCAAACAGCTGAAGAAACAGGTCTGGCTGGATTGAGATCCTGTTGTATAGTCAGTAACTACAACTTGCAACTATAGCAACTACAGCTCTTCAGCTCTAAATTCTTGTGTTTGATACTTGACTTCAGGCTATTAACATTTAACCAGAGGCTCATAAATAAGATGAACTATGGTTAAACCCATCATGTTAATGCGTCTACTTATAAGAAAATAAAATTGCACATAAAAATGGTATGCCATGGATTTCTTTTGGCAGGGTAGGATGAGAACAAGAGAGGACAAGGGAAGATAATTTGCTAGAGGCCAGTGCGTCTGGACATGGTTCTCATCTCTTCCTTATCCCACCACTGTCATGCCCTTACAGCACAGGACCAACATGACTGTGGACATTCCCCCTGCAAAGGAACTCATTTCAGTTTCTGGGTTTCCAAGTTCACTTTGGCATTCCTGCCTTGGCTACCACACTGATTCTTCTTTCTTCATAATTACATCTCTAATGTAAACGCATCCAGCAATGATCCTTAATTACATCCTCTTAATTACATGCCTACTACAGATGCATGCCAACTCCTCTTTGTCAGTGTTTAGTCAACTGGTTAATACTCAACTAAACAAATACATAGACACATAAGAAAATCATCAGTGGGGGCTTTGGGATCAAAAGATAGGCTGAGGACTATGTATTTTAAATAACTTCTGATGATTTTTTTGTGGTCTTATAAATTTGGGGAATTGCTTTGAATCATGATAAAACACCTCTTCCATTTCTACAAATCTTATCTGAATTTCTAAAAGATAACAAAGGAAAAAGCTTGAGGACAGACTTTGGATGTTCATTATGTGTATGTTTGTAAGATTTCAAGACACCATACATACATTTATGTATTTTTGTCAATCTTGCAAATCCCCTTTTATTTTAGCTGAATAGAACATATAAAAGTCAAAACATGTCAAAACACATAGGTCCTCTTTAAATTTTTTAATTTTTTTTAAGATTTTATTTAGTTATTTGACAGAGAAAGATCACAAGTAGGCAGAGAGGCAGGCAGAGAGAGAGGAGGAAGGAGGCTCCCTGCTGAGCAGAGAGCCTGATGTGGGGCTCGATCCCAGGACCCTGAGATCATGACCTGAGCTGAAGGCAGAGGCTTTAACCCACTGAGCCACCCAGGTGCCCACATAGGTCCTCTTTAAATTAAAAAAAATGTAAACCATGCATTCGAGAGTCATTTTGGCGTATTTTATAAACTAAACTAAATTTCTGCCCAGGTCCTTATTTCTTACCGTATTAAATCTGCACAACTCTTATTAACACCAAGGAAACTTATTCAAGTTTCTTAATGGAAAGATAATTTAAGAACAAATGTATTTCGAAAAAGAACTACCATGGTTAATTAGAAGAAAAGAAAAACTTTCTTTGTTAAAGTCTAATGTTGGGCGGTGGGGAATGCCTGTATTTTGGGTTGTAAAGAAGAAACTGTGTCCCAGGCATCATCTTTTTAGATGTGGTTTATAATAGGGAATTTTAAGATCTTCTTTTGCTCCCAAATGTCTGCATATAGGGAGATTATACGGAATTAAATCACTTCAGCAAAGTATTAAGAAGTCTATCTCTTTTAAACATATTATGAAAATAGAATTTTCCTAAGATCTCACTTTCTGGGGTTTTTATTTTTTTAAAGCAGTGGTCTTTTTTTTTTTTCTTTAATAATATTCAGTGCTGCTTGTGTTTCCATTCCTATAGTGAGCTTCCTAACATCTGTTTTTCATTTTTCTTTAATTTCCACTCATGACCTTTGGCCTATTCTCTGTGTTTAGAGAAAAACAGGAATTAAAGTTGACATTATCTCTATGCCTTCTCCAAACTGCATAAATTCACATTCTCAGCCTGCCTTCTGTTTACATACAGGCTTTCTGACCACAAAAGCAATTTGTCTACCTATTGTTTCAGAGGACGTTTCATAATGTTCAAAATAGAAATCAGCAACCCCAGAATCGTGTTCTGGGGTGCAACCAAGGGCTTCAGAGCACCAGAATATTTGTTCTAGATCTGTCGGCACTGGGGAACATTGCTCTGGCCCAGTCCACTGTTCTAGAAAATCCCCAAAACATGATACAATGTGAACATTATTTATGATTTTAACAGTCTCTTGCATGAGACTAAAGACGGTAATACTAATACAGCTTGAAAATTATGTTTACACATTTAAAAACATTAGGCAGATGAGCAGGTACTGAATGGTAATGCTTAAGAAGCTAAACCATTCACCAAAAGCAATAACGAATTAAGCAAAGAATATTATACTAATGCAGACTATACATTGGAGCGTAAAAAGCATGAGCGATAGAGAACCCACAGATAACAAATATTCCGAATAGGTGACTGAGTGGGTACGAAATCAACCAAGGAATCCTACATGTGTTAATGATGCTGAATGTAGTGCAATACACATTTTGATACGTCTTTTTTTTTTTTTAATTTTATTTTTTATAAACATATATTTTTATCCCCAGGGGTACAGGTCTGCGAATCACCAGGTTTACACACTTCACAGCACTCACCATAGCACATACCCTCCCCAATGTCCATAACCCCACCCCCCCTCTCAACCCCCCTCCCCCCATCGACCCTCAGTTTGTTTTGTGAGATTAAGAGTCACTTATGGTTTGTCTCCCTCCCAATCCCATCTTGTTTCATTTACTCTTCTCCTACCCCCTTAACCCCCCATGTTGCATCTCCTCTCCCTCATATCAGGGAGATCATATGATGGTTGTCTTTCTCCGATTGACTTATTTCGCTAAGCATGATACCCTCTAGTTCCATCCACGTCATCGCAAATGGCAAGATTTCATTTCTTTTGATGGCTGCATAGTATTCCATTGTGTATATATACCACTTCTTCTTAATCCATTCGTCTGTTGATGGACATCTAGGTTCTTTCCATAGTTTGGCTATTGTAGACATTGCTGCTATAAACATTCGGGTGCACGTGCCCCTTTGGATCACGTTTGTATCTTTAGGGTAAATACCCAGTAGTGCAATTGCTGGGTCATAGGGTAGTTCTATTTTCAACATTTTGAGGAACCTCCATGCTGTTTTCCAGAGTGGTTGCACCAGCTTGCATTCCCACCAACAGTGTAGGAGGGTTCCCCTTTCTCCGCATCCTCGCCAACATCTGTCATTTCCTGACTTGTTAATTTTAGCCATTCTGACTGGTGTGAGGTGATATCTCATGGTGGTTTTGATTTGTATTTCCCTGATGCCGAGTGATATGGAGCACTTTTTCATGTGTCTGTTGGCCATCTGGATGTCTTCTTTGCAGAAATGTCTGTTCATGTCTTCTGCCCATTTCATGATTGGATTATTTGTTCTTTGGGTGTTGAGTTTGCTAAGTTCTTTATAGATTTTGGACACTAGCCCTTTATCTGATATGTCGTTTGCAAATATCTTCTCCCATTCTGTCAGTTGTCTTTTGGTTTTGTTAACTGTTTCCTTTGCTGTGCAAAAGCTTTTGATCTTGATAAAATCCCAATAGTTCATTTTTGCCCTTGCTTCCCTTGCCTTTGGTGATGTTCCTAGGAAGATGTTGCTGCGGCTGAGGTCGAAGAGGTTGCTGCCTGGGTTCTCCTCAAGGATTTTGATGGATTCCTTTCTCACATTGAGGTCCTTCATCCATTTTGAGTCTATTTTTGTGTGTGGTGTAAGGAAATGATCCAATTTCATTTTTCTGCATGTGGCTGTCCAATTTTCCCAACACCATTTATTGAAGAGGCTGTCTTTTTTCCATTGGACATTCTTTCCTGCTTTGTCGAAGATGAGTTGACCATAGAGTTGAGGGTCTATTTCTGGGCTCTCTATTCTGTTCCATTTATCTATGTGTCTGTTTTTGTGCCAGTTACCATGCTGTCTTGATGATGACAGCTTTGTAATAGAGCTTGAAGTCCAGAATTGTGATGCCACCAACTTTGGCTTTCTTTTTCAATATTGCTTTGGCTATTCGAGGTCTTTTCTGGTTCCATATAAATTTGAGGATTATTTGTTCCATTTCTTTGAAAAAAATGGATGGTACTTTGATAGGAATTGCATTAAATGTGTAGATTGCTTTAGGTAGCATAGACATTTTCACAATATTTATTCTTCCAATCCAGGAGCATGGAACATTTTTCCATTTCTTTGTGTCTTCCTCAATTTCTTTCATGAGTACTTTATAGTTTTCTGTGTATAGATTCTTAGTCTCTTTGGTTAGGTTTATTCCTAGGTATCTTATAGTTTTGGGTGCAATTGTAAATGGGATGGACTCCTTAATTTCTCTTTCTTCTGTCTTGTTGTTGGTGTAGAGAAATGCAACTGATTTCTGTGCATTGATTTTATATCCTGACACTTTACTGAATTCCTGTACAAGTTCTAGCAGTTTTGGAGTGGAGTCTTTTGGGTTTTCCACATATAGTATCATATCATCTGTGAAGAGTGACAGTTTGACTCTTTGCCGATTTGGATGCCTTTAATTTCCTTTTGTTGTCTGATTGCTGAGGCTAGGACTTCTAGTACTATGTTGAATAGCAGTGGTGATAACGGACATCCCTGCCGTGTTCCTGACCTTAGCGGAAAAGCTTTCAGTTTTTCTCCATTGAGAATGATATTTGTGGTGGGTTTTTCATAGATGGCTTTGATAATATTGAGGTATGTGCCCTCTATCCCTACACTTTGAAGAGTTTTGATCAGGAAGGGATGCTATACTTTGTCAAATGCTTTTTCAGCATCTATGGAGAGTATCATAGGATTCTTGTTCTTTCTTTTATTAATGTGTTGTATCACATTGATTGATTTGTCGATGTTGAACCAAACTTGCAGGCCTGGAATAAATCCCACTTGGTCATGGTGAATAATCCTTTTAATGTACTGTTGAATCCTATTTGCTAGTATTTTGGCGAGAATTTTTGCATCTGTGTTCATCAAGGATATTGGTCTGTAGTTCTCTTTTTTGATGGGATCCTTGTCTGGTTTTGGGATCAAGGTGATGCTGGCCTCATAAAATGAGTTTGGAAGTTTTCCTTCCATTTCTATTTTTTGGAACAGTTTCAGGAGAATAGGAATTAGTTCTTCTTTAAATGTTTGGTAGAATTCCTCTGGGAAGCCGTCTGGCCCTGGGCTTTTGTTTGTTTGGAGATTTTTGATGACTGTTTCAATCTCCTTACTGGTTATGGGTCTGTTCAGGCTTTCCATTTCTTCCTGGTTCAGTTGTGGTAGTTTATATGTCTCTAGGAATGCATCCATTTCTTCCAGATTGTCAAATTTGTTGGCATAGAGTTGCTCATAGTATGTTCTTATAATTGTCTGTATTTCTTTGGTGTTCGTTGTGATCTCTCCTCTTTCATTCATGATTTTATTTATTTGGGTCCTTTCTCTTTTCTTTTTGATAAGTCTCACCAGGCGTTTATCAATCTTATTAATTCTTTCAAAGAACCAGCTCCTAGTTTCATTGATTTGTTCTATTGTTTTTTTGGTTTCTATTTCATTGATTTCTGCTCTGATCTTTATGATTTCTCTTCTCCTGCTGGGTTTAGGGTTTCTTTCTTGTTCTTTCTCCAGCTCCTTTAGGTGTAGGGTTTAGGTGTAGGGTTAGGTTGTGTACCTGAGACCTTTCTTGTTTCTTGAGAAAGGCTTGTACCGCTATCTATTTTCCTCTCAGGACTGCCTTTGTTGTGTCCCACAGATTCTGAACCATTGTGTTTTCATTATCATTTGTTTCCATAAATTTTTTGAATTCTTCTTTAATTTCCTCGTTGACCCATTCATTCTTTAGAAGGATGCTGTTTAGTCTCCATGTATTTGGGTTCTTTCCAAATTTCCTCTTGTGATTGAGTTCTAGCTTCAGAGCATTGTGGTCTGAATATATGCAGGGAATGATCACAATCTTTTGATACCGGTTGAGACCTGATTTAAGACCAAGAATGTGATCTATTCTGGAGAATGTTCCATGTGCACTAGAGAAGAATGTGTATTCTGTTGCTTTGGGATGAAATGTTCTGAATATATCTGTGATGTCCATCTGGTCCAGTGTGTCATTTAAGGCCTTTATTTCCTTGTTGATCTTTTGCTTGGATGATCTGTCCATTTCAGTGAGGGGAGTGTTAAAATCCCCTACTATTATTGTATTCTTGTGGATGTGTTTCTTTGATTTTGTTATTAATTGGTTTATATAGTTGGCTGCTCCCATGTTAGGGGCATAGATATTTAAAATTGTTAGATCTTCTTGTTGGACAGTTCCTTTGAGTATGATTATAGTGTCCTTCCTCATCTCTTATTGTAGTCTTTGGCTTAAAATCTAATTGATCTGATATAAGGATTGCCACTCCTGCTTTCTTCTGAATTCCATTAGCATGGTAAATTCTTTTCCACCCCCTCACTTTAAACCTGGAGGTGTCTTCAGGTTTAAGATGAGTTTCTTGTAGGCAACATATAGATGGGTTTTGTTTTTTGATCCATTCCATTACCCTGTGTCTTTTGATTGGGGCATTTAGCCCATTAACATTCAGGGTAAGTATTGAGAGATATGAATTTAGTGCCATTGTATTGCCTGTAAGGTGACTGTTATTGTATATTGTCTCTGTTTCTTTCTGATCTTCTACTTTTAGGGTCTCTCTTGGCTATGAGGACCCCTTTCAATATTTCCTGTAGAGCTGGTTTGGTATTTGCAAATTCTTTCAGTTTTTGTTTGTCCTGGAAGCTTTTAATCTCTCCTTCTATTTTCAATGATAGCCTAGCTGGATATCGTATTCTTGGCTGCATGTTTTTCTCATTTAGTACTCTGAATATATCATGCCAGCTCTTTCTGGCCTGCCAGGTCTCTGTGGATAAGTCTGCTGCCAATCTAATATTTTTACCATTGTACGTTACAGACTTCTTTTCCCAGGCTGCTTTCAGGATCTTTTCTTTGTCACTAAGACTTGTAATTTTACTTTTAGGTGACGGGGTGTGGACCTATTCTTATTGATTTTGAGGGGGGTTCTCTGAACCTCCTGGATTTTGATGCTTGTTCCCTTTGCCATATTGGGGAAATTCTCTCCAATAATTCTCTCCAACATACCTTCTGCTCCCCTCTCTCTTTCCTCTTCTTCTGGAATCCCAATTATTCTAATGTTGTTTCGTCTTATGGTGTCATTTATCTCTCGAATTCTCCCCTCCTGGTCCAGTAGCTGTTTGTCCCTCTTTTGCTCAGCTTCTTTATTCTCTGTCATTTGGTCTTCTATATCGCTAATTCTTTCTTCTGCCTCATTCAACCTAGCAGTGAGAGCCTCCATTTTTGATTGCACCTCATTAATAGCTTTTTTGATTTCAACTTGGTTAGATTTTAGTTCTTTTATTTCTCCAGAAAGGGCTTTTATATCTCCCGAGAGGGTTGCTTTAATATC